>NW_024412403.1:27505395-27583920 GCF_014898765.1 Herpailurus yagouaroundi
TTAATTTAATTTAATTTAATTTAATTTAATTTAATTTAATTTAATTTTAGAGAGAGAGAACAAGAGACAGAAGAGACGGGGTGGGGAGAGAGAGAGAGGAGAGAGAGAGAGAGAGAGAGAGAGAGAGAGAGAGAGAGAAAGAGAGACAGAATGAGAATCTCAAGCTGGCTGCACGCTCAGCATGGATCCTGACACAGGGCTCAATTCCATCACCCTGGGATCATGACCAGAGCCAAAATCAAGACTCAGATGCTCAACCAACTGAGTCAGCCAGGCACCACAGCAATTTTCCATTTCTACTGTACCTGTGTCTGTTCATTTACTAATTCCTTCACAAAATGTTTATGAAATCTCCACTCTGTGTCTCAAACCTAGTAAATGATGAGGGATACAGATACTGACTTCATGTTCATTACAGTCACCTGGCTTACACAGATAAGACTGGCGAGTTGGTTAAAAAGCCAAGGTCTACAAATACCCATCTTTGTACCCATCTTTGATTCTTTGACTGCAATATGAAGTGCATAGGCATTTACCACCCCTTGCAACTCTACGGGAGAGCCTGGCCACAAGGAAAGACTCAGGCTTCTGGAGGTCCCAAGATGTGCCCAAGGTCACACAACTTTGAGTCGCAAGGCTGTCTGGAGAAGATCCCAGATGAGGCACTACACCGCTACACCTGTGGTTTTCCAATGTTCGTTTCTTTTCACCTGAATAGTAAAACTCTTCACTTAAATGACATGTTACTGGAAATCCCAATATAAAAATAGATGAAAGCAAAAGTTCTCCATTAGAATCAGGCCCAGAGTATGCTAGGTGCCTGTCCTCATCCCTTCTGTGGTCACCATGTCACTCAGTGGCAGAATCCTCAGGCTCTTGGGGACAAGGTTCTGCACTATTTCTCATATAAAAACCAAACTGGATGAAACATGTAAAACAGAAAACAAAATATGCACTTGCTTCTTGCTATGGGCTGAATGTCTGCCCTCCCACTCTGGTCGCCATTCATATGTTGAAGACCTAGTTTTCGAAATGATGGCACTTGGAGGTGGAGTCTTTATGATGTAATCAGGTGTAGGTGAAATCATAAGGGTAGAGTCCCTGAGGGTTTGTGATGTAATTAGTGTCCTTATAAGAAGAGGAAGAGACCAGAGTCCTCTTTCTTTCTGCTGTGAGGTTAGAACAAGGCGTCACCTGTCTGCAAACCAGTAAGAGGGCCTCACCAGACACCTGCCAGCACTTGGATCTTGGACTTTCCAGCCTCCAGGGAAGAGGGAGAAATAAATGTCTGTTGTTTGAAGAACCCAGTCTTCAGCATTTTGTTATAGCAGCCTGAGCTAAGGCAGTGGTGTTGTTTTTGTATTCAGCTACATATGAGACTGAAGAAAGGGAGGATCGCACTAAACAGAGGAAAGAAAAGGCATTCACTTCATGCTTTTAAATCCTGCATAATTGGGGCACCAGGGTGGCTCAGTCGGTTGAGTGTTCAACTCTTGATTTCGGCTCAGGTCATGATCTCATGGTTCGTGGGATCAAGCAAGCCCCATGTCGGGCTCTGTACAAAGTGGAGCCTGCTTAGGTTTCTCTCTCTCCCTCTCTGCCCGTACCCATTAACACTCTCTCTTTTTCTCAAAATAAATAAACTTAAAAAAATAAATTAAAAAAACACTTGCACATTTTTTTTTCTCCAAAGCAAATTTTATAAAGGGATTTTAAATATTTTCAAAAGAGTTGCCTCCTTTGCATACTGATCATCTTGTGTCCACAGCTACTATACTAATATAGCAGAAAACTTAGAAGCCCCGAGTTAAATTTGAAATCATAACTATAAACTCTTGACACAAAACAAACCAAAACAAAACAAAACAAAAAAAAGAAAACAAACAAAACAAAGGAACACCAAACAACAAATTGATGCAATGGAGTAAGTAAACTAGGAAAACAAGAAATTGTTTTTTGAAATCTTTAGTTAAAGTGCTAGTCAAAAGGGGAAATTTCAAATAGTTAGTGGCCTTCATTTGTGTTAAACTTAAAAGAGATTTTTTGATGTCTGTAATTAATACATTCGGCTCTTTTGTATGAGAATTTAAATCGAGTGTTAGAATAAATGTTGTAGATAGCGTAAATTTATATTGGACATTGCTTATTAGAAGATATGTGGACATTAATTTTCAAAAAATTCCTTTACACATAATAAATATATCCAAAAATCCCCTTGCTCTTGTAATAGAGTTCTTCATGCATCCTATTTTTCTCCCTTAAATGAAAGAATGTTCTGTTTTGAATCTTTTGTTATTTTGTATTCCACAGGTTTTCCAATAAAAATTTTTAAATTACAAATATAAACATTGATGCTGATTTGTAATATATATTACATAGTGTGGGTGGCCCCTAACAACTTCCCTTAGCCAATACTGGTTATCAGAAGAACTATTTATTATCCCTCACAAAGATTTTTAAAAAGGTAAAGATACTTTAGTTTGATAGATGTGCCTGAATCAATATTAGTATCTCTATATCTCCACTGTGAATAACATGCCCATTAGGTTTATCACAGAACACCCAGTATCAGTATATGATAAAATTTAAAATTACCTAGTAAAGCAGTTTTGAAATTGTGGCTATACCTATTACTGAGAAATTTTTGGTGGGAAATGGAGCACTTTAAAAAAGATATATTTGAGGGGCACCTGGATGGCTCAGTCGGTTAAGTGTCCGACTTCAGCTCAGGTCATGATCTCGTGGTTCATGGTACCAATTCTGATACCCCTTCCTATGTAAAGTTTTCTTAAATGCATATGCCAATCTTCTATTTACTATCTCCTGATGGCTTCTGTTGCCTTTGGGATACAATTCCATCTCCACAACATGGCATACAAGGCTCTTTGTGATATGGCTCTAGCCTCAATTATGAATACATTTTAATATAACTAATAATAATTTATAATGTATCAGGCAGTGGGCCAAAATGATAAATCAGAGAGGCAGGGTCTCTCTCATTGTGGAACTTGCATTCTTTTCTTTTTTAAAGATTTGTTTTTAAGTGATCTCTACATCCAACTTTGGGCTCAAACCCACAACCCTGGGATTGAGTTTTATGCTGTACCAATTAAGCCAGCCAGATGTCCCATGGAACTTGCATTCTAATGGGAAAGACAGATGATAATACAAAAAATACATTGAGAAGATAATTTCAGATAGTGCTGTGGAGAATATAAAACAGGAATATATAACAGAGTTGAAGGGAGGGGGTGGATCAAGACGTCTTTAAGAAAACGATGTTTCAACAGAGCCTGAATGATCTAAGCCAAGTTTGAACCCAAGGGAAAAGTATTACAAGGAGGAACAGCAAATGTCAAAGGCAGGAATGAGCTAGGTAAAACATATGGTTGCAGACTGGCTCAGAGAAATAGTCAGGGCCAGGTCAAGCAGGGTCTTACTGGCAAGGCTGTGTGAAATTTGGATTTTCTTCTTAGTGTATTAGGAAGCTACAGAATGGTTTTAAGCAGAGGAAATCATGCTCTGACATATTTTTACATGATTATTTTGGCTGCTGTGAGAAGAATGGATTTTAATGTTATAAAAATAGAAGTTGGGAGAGGAAACCATTGCAGTAGTAACTTCATCTCCAGCCACTCCTACGTATCTTCTCTTTTCCCTGGATGAAACTTTGCAGAATAGTTTTTCCACTGACTAACATAGAGGAGCTGGAAATGGAATTCTGTTTTATGGGTAAAGATTGTATTTTGAGCAGTGATATTTTAGTGATGTGGAAGTCAAAAGATATAAATTTTTTTTAATGTTTATTTACTCTTTGAGAGACAGAGACAGAGTGTGAGCAGAGCAGGGGCAGAGAGAGAGGGAGACACAGAATCTGAAACAGGCTCCAGGCTCTGAGCTGCCGGCACAGAGCCTGACGCGGGGCTCGAACTCATGAACCGTGAGATCGTGACCTGAGCCGAAGTCGGAAGTTTGACCAACTGAGCCACCCAGGCACCCCAAGATATAAATGTTTTAAAAATGTAATATCAGTTGTGTTAAGTGTAATATTCATTAATTCATTTCACTCATTCATCTGGAAAATATTGGTTGAAAGTTAATATGTATCAGGTCCAGTGCTAATTTCTGGGATTGGAGGGTGGCAAAAATAATAGCCAAATAATACTAACAGTAGCTAAAATATATAGGACATTTACTAGGTAGTAAGCTTTTCACATTCTCTATACATATAGCAACTCATTTTTTCTCACAACAGCTCTATGAACTGTGTCATTATTTGCCATTTTATAACTGAGGCAGCAAAAACAGGGAGGTTAGAAACTTCCCCAGTGACATTCAGCTAGTACATATATAGGGTTGGGACCTAGGGAGTCTAGCTTCAGAGCCTACACTCTTATCATCTACTCCATAATGCCTCTTTGAAAAATAAAACAGACACAGTACTTATTTTCATGGAACCTACTATCTGGGTCCTTAAGATAAATGTTAAGATTATGAGGAAACATGGTCATGGCTATTGCAAGAGTATTATTTTTTGATAACCCGAGATATTGACATTCTCTTAGTAATTTCAATGAGTTAGGAAAGAAAAGATAACAGGACATATAAGCAATGGGTTTGGCCATTTATTTGAGAAATTGGCCAATTAAAGCAAGAATATCATAAAATAGGAGCAAGAGTTGGAAAAATTTTTCTTTACAAATGGAAGGCTCTGAATAAATCTGGAGGTAAAGAGAAAGTGTTATTTGGAAAGTAAAAATAAAGAGTTTAAAACCAGGAAGCAATATTATATACAGAAGTCCCTCCAGGTAGGGATGATCTAACTTCAGCTAAAGGAATTACATAGAGGATAGGGCAGAAAATTTTGTCAACTAGGCTTGAAGCAAAGACGAAGAGGGGTGATCAGAAATAAAATGAAGTAAAAATTAAAGAGAATAAGTAATTCATATTATATGGTCAATATATAATAGAAACATCTTAGATGTTAATAGGTATTTCTAGTAAAATGGCCATATAATGGGACATGATAACGTAACAAAGATCATTAAATGGTATTGAATCTCCACAAAGCTACAACATCATATGTCCCTTGCTGAATCAATACTGGAAGATAATATCAGAACTACATATATAATATAATTTATATATATATATAATATATATATTATATAATATATAATATATATAATAAATATTCATACTTATATTAAGTATTCCGTGTATGAAATATAGAGCACACCATCAGACATTCAGCTATTTTCATTTTGTTTTGAGATTGTCTTTATAAAACACCACAACTTAAAACCCCTTCAGCCATTCTCAAATAGAGTCAGTCTAGTTGAAAGGCCTAAGAATTTCAATCAACATAAGACTAAGAGAACAGTGGTGTTTCAGATGGGATTATTCTGGTATGGAATTGCACTTGCCAGTCACCTCAGACTTTGGGTAACCCAACTTTGCCCCGTGTGGCTAACACACAGCCCCATGTATACACCACCTATATCTGAATATACATAGCTCCAAGCTGATTGTGAAGTTCGGAATGGATGGACGAATATAGAAGTAATCAGAGAAAAGACAGAGCGAGAGAGGGAGAGAATACTACCAGAACTCCTGCGCAAACCAGTGTAATCGGTGAGATGTGCACCAATGTGTCTGAATGCTTATTACTCCACTGGGGTTGGGTGTCACGCATCATCGTCAAGAACAGGTGTTGGCATCATTTATAGCTCATTCATCATCAGGCTGCAGCAGTGTTAACATATGCCGCTTTACTGCTAATCGTGTTTGCTTTTACAATCAACGTTGATCTGCCTTTCATCATGCCAAAGAGATAAATGTTAGCTGAGAAGAAATAAACCTGGAGCATCATATTATTTACTTACCCAGGTTCATGCTCTCTCTCCCTCATCCCCCCAGGCAAATTCCCATGCCTGAGACCTGTAGAATCTCAAAGATTTCAAATTCAAGATATTGAGACAACTTAAAATTGTCTCATAGACAATTTCTCTTATAGAGAAAGCATTCTTTAAGAATTATACTTGGCATGAACTTATCAGACAATTCCTGGTTAAACCCTTAAATTCTAATATTGATTGTATGTCACTGATTTAACTATAGATCACTGGATCAATGGCATTCCATTTAACAGAGACTATTTAGAGATTAGGATTTAAAGATAATTAAATCTGAATTATGGACAGCCAGTCTTGGTATTCAATTATTAAAGTATAAGATCAGAATAAAATGTTTAGCATTTTAGTTAAAGCAGAAGGCGTATAATCAGATGTATACAGCAATATGCTACACATATTTATTGATTAGGTTCTGTCAGATTTAATGAAAAGACTCAAATACAGAACTTTCTCCCCGTCTAGTATGGCTGTGGTTTTCATTAAGCTTACCACTTCAGTTCAGCTTAACAAACTAAAATCTGTTAATTAAGTAGCTCATTCAGGATCTCTAACTTGCAATTTGCATGCCAACTGTTAGTTCTTAAATAGATTATCTAAAACTTTTAGAGAAAGTTTCTCCTGAAATGTTTTATCTCATTTTTTTATGTCAACAAAAGTTTTGCTAAGTAAATTTCAATGTAGCCTCATTGCAAATTTAATAATTTCTAAACTGGGAGTAAAAAATCGAGGCTGTAAACCAAGTAAATTTTACCAGCTTATTTGTTATTGTTGTTGTTTTGGCGTTTTGTTTTTGTCTTTGTTTTGGTGTGTATGTGTGTGCTACACGAGACTTGCTTATGCCTGCAACTCCTTTCTCTTTTAGTTTTTTGCCAAGTCTTTCTCATTGTGTTATTTTTTCTTTCTGTTTCTGGCTTGGATTCCACTTTCTGTGGTTTTTGCATTTGACTTTCAGGTCTCTGATTGTAGCCAATTTGGTATCTGTTACTCTTTTTGTCTTTCCTGTGCACTGGTATAATTTGTTCTTGAGATAGAGCATTGTTTATTTGATGAACTTCTAGTATCTCACACTTCCCCTTTTCTGTTAAGTTTTTCTCCGTGACTTCTTTCTTTGTAGTCTAATTTTATGACAATCTTCTTTCTTCAATGTGATTATTTTTATTTTATTTGCTTTACTCTCTAAGATCTTGAATCTTGTCATTATGTCCATGAGATTTTATGAATATTAATGCTATTTTTCACTTTGACCTAAA
Organism: Herpailurus yagouaroundi; assembly: GCF_014898765.1. Taxonomy (NCBI): domain Eukaryota; kingdom Metazoa; phylum Chordata; class Mammalia; order Carnivora; family Felidae; genus Herpailurus; species Herpailurus yagouaroundi. The sequence goes on from NW_024412403.1 coordinate 27,512,561, forward strand.
TAGTACATAAATCTTTGAAGCAGAGTATCTGTCTTAGGTTATTCAACCACTTATTATAAAGAGTCATATTTTACTATGAAGTTGAACTGTCAGGCAGTTTGGAGTAGTGATTAAGGACACAGACTTTGGAGTTAGATTATTCAGGTTCAAATTCTGGCTCTTCTACTAGTAGTACCAAATGATAAACTGAGGCATATTAAACAGTTTATGTTTATTTGGGTAAAAATTGATTCAGTTGAATCAGGCAGCGTCAAACAGGATGTGGTGTAGGAACACTGCACTGTCATTAGCTAGGGAAAGACTTTTATAGAGAAGGTGCAGAAGCAAAGAAAGGAAATTATATTTGGCTACAGTTCAAGCATTTGCCTTAGTTGAGAGAACCTAGTTGGGATTGGGTGTTCTTGGGTTTTGATTTCTTAACCTTGGGTAATTCCAGGCTTAGGTTTTGGTTTACTTACACAGACTACTAAGGCTTTAAAACTACCTCTTGGCTTCCTTGTTTCATTCATTGAACACCAGTTATGTATTCCTGGGCATTTGACTTAATCTGCCTGTTTCTTAAATGTCCTTAACTGCAGATAGTGCAGTTGCTGTGAAGATGGAGTAAAAATATATAAAACACTGAAAATAGTGCCTGGAAATTTTAAGTTTATTTTTGAAAGCATTTACTTAGGTCTGAGTTTTCTGACTTATCATTATCGTTTAACTATTATTATTATTTATTATTATTTCAAAGATGAAACATTTGTCTTTATATAACGTGTGTGTGTGTGTGTGTGTGTGTGTGTGTGTGCATGTGCGCTGCTCACAGTGTGTTGAAGGGTACCATTTAGGCATGCAAAATGCTCTCTTAAGTTCCAGGAGTGGTTTCGGCCCATAACCCAATACTTGCCCTCATTCTGCCTGGATGTCCTCTACGTGCAGTCCCAGAGAGCTTACTTTTGCTCAGTAAGCCTCAGTGTTCTCTGGAAAGATTATTTATTCTAATAGAGATGAGACCCCATACATCATCTCTGGACCCTTAACAGTCCTTCATAGGACTAAATGAGAGATTTCCAGCATCCAGAAAAGAAAATTGCCTATCAGGAGCAATGTGGACCAGAAGAGCTAATGATGGTGTATCGATAAGCACAAGTTCACTCACACTTCCCATGCATTCAGATACCAAAAAATTCAGGCTGACTATGGTGTATGTAACTCTTATTCAGCCTGTTTTTTCTGAGATTTCCAATTCTGGAATATATGGACACCTATCATAATTCTTTAAATAAATGTTAAAATACGACTGTGATTGATAGCTACCTATATCCCTGCAGCACAATCATACCAAATTAAACCGGAATAATGCACTGTCTGTGCTTCACACTGTTTCTGATTCCGACAGGAAAAAACTTGTATTGAAATGAAATGAAAAAATGAGCCATGTCACTAAGTTGAGAGTGAGGCATTCTCTCCCACAGATCTTTAAATAAAATTCCTCACCTTTAGCAATCTTAATACAAATCACACAATAGGATAATAACACTGGTCCCTTCACTTTGCATATACTGCAAACAAATTAATAACTAAAAACTAATTTTAGCCCTAGATGATTTTGCAAATGCATTTATCATCACAAGACTATCATCTCCCATAGAGCAGGGAACCATGACCAGTCAGCCCCATAATCTAGAGTGATACATACTCTGTAAGTATTTACTGATGAAGCGAATGAGAAAACAAAAGCATACAGGTTCTCAGAAATATCTCAATGGTAACTAACTTATTAAGGACTAGGTATTACCATAGTAAAGTCTACTATCGTGCTCCATATTTTAATTTTGTATTTCCTTTTCTTGTTGCATTCAACTTTGCCTTTATGAACCCCATTTCATATTTTTCCATGATTCTATGATTCACAAAGTATGCATGTATGAGGTATGGGTTTGACTTGTTAGAAGAAATCTGGTATAAAAATGCTCATCTGTACATTTAAGATTTACGAACTTACTGGCTCTGAGTCAATGGAAGTTTTACTCTACAAAATGTTTGGAAGCCTGCCCATGCCTTTCAACTAAAATGTGTTTGATATTACTGCTTTCCTCATTCCTTGCTGAGAGTCTCCATATTTCATTGTAGGTTAGAGAAAGAGGTCTGAGTAATCCGAGAGTGACATAACATCTTGGTAGAAAGTAAGATTTGACAGAAACAGAGTCACTCGTCAGGTCAGTGTTTTCCATTCAATAAAGTTGATATTGTTGACAACAGCCTTTGGGCATTGTATTACTTTGCTAAAAATAGGTATAACTTTTGCTTACATTTTTATTTTCTTCTTTTTTAAAAAATACAAATAGTTTGTAAAATAAAATATAGTTTAAATTTTTCCTCTTTGTGACATCATCTTGTCCTCTTTCAGACGTTTTACATTTAGAATTTGTATTACTCATTTCTACATCCTTCCCTCTTGGCTCAAAGTCACAGTTTTATGGAAAGAGCTAATCCATTCAATATAAATAATAGGAAATAGAAATAGAATTATTGACTTAGTTTAAAATCTATGCCATCTTTGATTTTCACCACAAATTTCTCCAAATGTGGTGGCAGAGGTTTTCCAAAGATGGAGGAAAGGGAGGGATGTGACTACTTATCATATTTATAGTGTACATTATACGTTTGTATTTTAGCTATCAAAGACTATCATGAGTGATGTCACATCTCACCAAGGCAAAATCAACATGATTATAAACGAGAGATTTGGCTTTGTTACAAAAAATGAGATCACATTTTCTCAGAATCTTTTTAGTCTGTCTTTAATCAATATGAATTCTATATGGAAAGCACACATAAAATCTTAGAATCTCTCCTAATCAACAAATATCACAAACGATGCCGTCCAAATACCATATAAACATTCAAAGGTTATGGAAAGCAAAGTGATATGCATAAAATGGTTTAATATGGTACTATGCCACTCACGTACAATGCTATAGACAGTTTGATTTGGAGATATAAGGTTAACAAGTATCATAAAAGACTTAAGGAAAAGGAAAAGTAAGGTTGATTTAGAAGGGTTAAGCAAGATTTCAAAGATAAGGAGGATAGGAGAGACCAGAAAAAAAACCCAATAGTAAAGTGAAAATAAGCACAAGATAATAGAGAATGTAAATAAGTGAATAAAATAAGAAAGAAGATTACTTTTGAAATCTCTTAGGGGTCTATGTTCTCATCTTATTTTATCTTATCTCCAAAGGCAAAAAATTACCTTTGAACACCTAATTATCAACCTATTAAGTAGTAGAAGAGAAATATTGCGTCTTTAACAAATCTTTTATGTATATAGTATTTTTGAAACTGAAAGACCTACAAGTGTCTTAGATGAATTTTCCCTTGCAAATATTCAAATAAGTTAGGTTTGTTAGTAATTAAATTGCTTGCATAATTTATTTTCTCATTTATCTTCATCATGAGAAAATATCCATGGATGAACATTTTCTTTAAATACATTTCCCCCCACTTTGTCTCAATAAAATGCAACTTATTTAAGTAAACCTTAGTGGTCAGAAAAAAGTTAATTTGGTCACAGTTAGTGGGACATTGCTTGATTTGAAGGAATATATATATATATATATATACACACACATATCATATATATATACACATATATATACATTCATATCATATATATATAATACATCTATATTACATATATAACATATATTACATGTTATATACTATATATATATTATATATATGTACACACACATATACATATGTCATGTGTGATGAGAAAATAGAGGTCCATGGGACAATCTTTAGTGCATACCACAAGCACACTCTAAGGAAAAAGAAGAAGAGGGAGAGGCTCAGAAGGGGAGAGAAGGAGAACAGGAAGAGAGAAGGAAAAGTAGAAAACAAACCCAAAACTGTTTCTCAAATAGGAATTTTTGTCAGGTCCCATTTCCTCATTATGTGCTTGGAATACTTGGAAGTCTATAAAATCAATTGCTTACTACTTTCATCTGTAGCCTCTTAAGTATTAAAGGTTACTACTTAAGGAGATTCCATTTTGCATGGCAAATAAACCATTTAAGAAATTACTTTCAATAAAATATAAGTTGAAAAAGTTATAAATTTCTTGGAACACACATTAAAAATACAGAGATTTGGGGCGCCTGGGTGGCGCAGTCGGTTAAGTGTCCGACTTCAGCCAGGTCATGATCTCGCGGTCCGTGAGTTCGAGCCCCGCGTCGGGCTCTGGGCTGATGGCTCAGAGCCTGGAGCCTGTTTCCGATTCTGTGTCTCCCTCTCTCTCTGCCCCTTCCCCGTTCATGCTCTGTCTCTCTCTGTCCCAAAAATAAATAAACATTGAAAAAAAAATTTTTAAAAATAAAAATACAGAGATTTAGAACAATGATTGTTTAAAAATTTTGATTATTTCATATTTTTAATTACAAAGCTATCTCTTTGTTTCCCCAAATATTAATGGACATATTAAATATTAAAATAGAAATATTAATTTAAACCTTGGAAATTCTCACTCTCACTTAAGAGACAGCTCAAAAGTCATCTTTCTCATTTATTGCTTGATTTTACTATCCTGGTTTAAAAATTATATGGTGAATTGCAGACTTCATTTTGTCCTTCTACTATTAGTACGTTACAAAATCTGATGTCTCTGAAACTAAGAATCACAATTTCTTTGATGCTGCTGTTAATCTCTTTTCCCAAAGCTTTTGTTTGGATAGGATGGAAGAACCAAATTGAAATTAATCTCAAGAAAAAAATTAAAAGCAAAAACCAGGGTAGAGCCAAAAATAACGTAAGCGGGTCCTCCGGCATTCAATCTTCCTTAAGTGTTCTGCCAGTGTACTCTCAATGTGTATATTCAATTACTATCAAGGGGCTGTAAATTATGTGACACATTTTGAGTGGTCTAATGTCCACTAGGGAAATGAGATGGATGCTGCAATGATTTCCATTTGCTCACTGACTTTGAACTCAAACTACCAATAGATCTCACTTGACTGAATTTGCTGCTTGAAAGATTTGAATGTATATGTCATAAATAAAAAAAAGATACTATCTGTAAGTATATAAAATTTTTTCATATGGTTTTCTGGTTTGGTGAATGAGAGTTTCGCTATGTCCCTAATACTTTAGTCATGACCAGTTAATGGCTTCACAACTCTTGTATTTTTCTGTATAAAGCTTGCAAAGGCTTCCCCTGCCCTCTCTCTGCACAAGGAGTACATTCAGGGCTTTTGGGAATTGTATTGTGGAAAGCCTTGAAGTGAAGGGAGGTAAAGAGGGACTGCCAATCAGGCCCAAGGGTTTTGTTCATTCCAAAGATAATGTAAAAGGCAACCATCAGCCTTGCTGATGAGGCTTCTGATTTGTCTCTTAGAAGACTATTAGGACCCAGCTGTTTGATTGCCTCTTCCATCCAGAGACTATAGGGAACATTTCTGCAGCTACCAGTTGGTACGAAACATTACTTTGGTTCTAAATTTGACAATCCATGAGTCACATGCCCACACTTCTGCGATGTACAAGCTTTGAGTCTCAAGACGTAGCACAGACTTTGAATTATATTTTATGTGTATATTCAATGCCTGCTTTGAGCTAAATTGAGAGCTTTTGTGGGAGACATTCTAATTTCTTTGTTTTATATGCCAATAATTTTTTAAACAAAATAACCATTTCCCCAAATGATTATAAAAGAACTGAAATGAAGCTGAATGATTATGAAGTTCAACACTATCATTTTATAATTGAGGGCATTCAGAGTTGTGAATTGATTCACTCAAAGTTGCGTTATGTTATGCTGTTTCAATGCCAGATTTACCCTGATAAATTAGTTGTTTCTACCTTCCTATCCACTAACCTACTCATCAGCAGCATGAAGAGTAGTCAAGAATATCTCAAGAGTATATCAGTCTGTGTGTGGGGGGGGGTGGGGAGTCGGGGGGTATTATTAAATTATTCCTACCTGAAATTCAAGGTATTATTTGAATGAATTTAATTTTTTTCTCAAAGTAGTCATTAAAACAGTTGCCAGGATGCTCGAGATTAAGGACCCAACATAAATTTAATCAATCTGAATAAGAATCTTACACTCTTTCATTGAAGATGCAGCAACAGCTAATTTTACAAGTTGTGTTAGGAGAGTTTTTAATTTGTAAAACAGTGATATTTTATATTCAACACATAGCATTACAATCATTAGCTATTATTAATAATAAAATCCTCCTTTAATCTATACAGCCTACAAATAAGGAGTGCAGACCCTCCCAGAATCAATAATCCTGGTCTTTTGTAAATAGGTTAAGACATTTCAATTCAGAGAGTAATAGGACTCTGGTAAAATTATGTTACTGTATTGCTCATGTATTTCAATTCATCTGTGGAGGAAAACAGGTCCTTTATTTTTCTGATACTGTATGGCATATACACACATACATTCTACTCCCACATTTGACCTTATTTTCCAGATGATGGTTATCTAGTTCTTTTATACCAGGGGAAAAACAAAACTATCATATACACAAGAAAACTGCTTTTTGGAAATGTGAAGTTATCACTTAAGAGGAGACGGTTGATCATTTTATTTTTGTATATGGAGATACTTAATTAGGTATCTAAACGTTTTTATTTTTAGCATCAATTAAAATGATAGCTGTATACATTATCATACTTGGATTAAAAGCAAGGCTTGTATTACAAACTATCTTCCTTTATAAAACAGAGTATAATAATGATATATCATGAACTCTTGCAATTATACAATTAAGACTGCAAAATAAAGTTATAAAATTTATAAAATAAAATAAAATAAATTTATTTTTTTAATGTTGATTTATTTTGCAGTGGGGAAGAGTACAGGGCAGAGAGAGAGAGGGAGACCTGAGCCTGACACGGGCTTGATCTCATGTCCATGAGATCATGACCTGAGCTGAAATCAAAGTCAGACTCTTAACCAACTGAGCCACCCGGGCGCCCTGTAAAAGTCATAAAATAATTTTAAATGGTGTGCTCATTTCATTACCACAAATATTCCATATTTATATCTTAGTCATTTCAAATTATTTGAAGAAATGTTTTAATATTTTTCAAACTTGAACATTGAAAAAAAACTTATAAACCTAGAAAATATTGAATACTTTTAAACTTAGAAATTTCACATATTCAAACTTCCGCTTGTCAATTAATATCAAGTTTGATCCCCAAAACATACATTTGGATTATAAAAAAATTGTTTTCCTAAGTGCATCATTTTGAACTTTGGGTCTATTTCTTTAGACTAGGTTTAGACTAGAACGTATAGTTAACTAGAAAAAAAAGACGATGCAAAAGTAGCCATCTTAATTAACAGATTAAAATTTTACAGAACATACAAATATGTGTGGTGAAATGAATCTTTCAAACATGAACATTTTATGCAATGATGGCAGGGAAGATCATTGGTAACGATCAAATATACTTAGCACTTTGATGTAAAATATATCACAATAACATGCCTTGCAATATTAAACACATCATTAAAGGATTGAATTCTGGGTTCTTTCCAATGTTCTAATTGGCACTGTTCCTGTTTTCTTCATTTATTTCAACCACCTGACAGTTCTCATCCACATCCCTAAGTTCAAGTGTCTGAGATTTAGAATCAAACTAAATCTGAACAATCTTACAATTATCTTTAGTTTATGATGTTAATTAGGTTATTGATTTCCTAGTTTTGCTCTTCTACATAAAGATGTGCTCCCATATAAGTATTTAAGAAAATCTAAAGGAAAACATCATGTCTTAGGCTTATTTCCAGCTCCCCCACTGGGGGAGAAAATGGTGGCAGAACTGTTTCCCTCAAGGTTACTCATTCATGCAAACATTATGAGTACAACTTCAAACAAATAAAGATAGCATGAATGCTCATCTCTCTGTCAGAGTTTGAGTCTCTGCTTATATTACCTGAGGTTATACAAGGGCAACGAACTATTTTCTCAACAAGCTTAATAGGAAAAACGGAGAGAATGATGACCCAGAACTTCTCCTTTATTCAAGAAAAACTCTGACATCTTTAAATCCCAAGACGTACTTCCAACATTTCTTAAGATCCATGTCCTAATAGTATTTAGTGGCAACTGGATAAAAAAATAACACACTCTTAATTGCGACGTCTTTACATTTTTTACATCCTTCCTTTTTCTTTTCTTTTTTTTAATGTGTATTTATTTCTTTGGTGGGGGAGGGGCAGAGAGAGAGGGAGACAGAATCCCAAGCAGGCTCTGCTACGTCAGAGCAGAATCCAAGGCAGGGCTCGAACTCACCAACCAGGAGATAATGACTCGAGCTGAAATTAATCATAGACACTAAACCCACCAAGCCATCCCATCCTTTCTTTTTCTAACACTCATCACCTATAGGTGCATACTCTCACTCCCACCCTCAAGGCTGGGAACTCAAGGGACAGTTTCTTGTTTCCTTAAAATCAAGGTCCTGCAAAAAACTTTGTAGGCTTTAGTGAGTTTGCCAGACCAAGGAGATGACTCCATTGCCGGGATTACCTTTAGGTGACAAAGTAACAAGTGAGGGAGCACTAATTTCATTGTAGACAATGACTCTGTTTTACAAAATTGTCAGGATGTGATCTGTATTTATCTGAGATCTATCATCTAAATATAGGTAATCTTTTACTTATTTATAAATAAAATGTATAAATTACTAATCAGAGTGTCATCTTTCATTTGATTTTTATTACATCTCAAATCTTCCACCAAGCGGCGCCTGGGTGGCTCACTCAACTAAGTGTCTGATCAGCTCAGGTCATGATCTCACGGTTCATGGGTTCGAGCCCCATGTCAGGCTCTGTGCTGACAGCTCAGAGCATAGAACCTGGTTTGGGTTCTGTGTCTCCCTCTCTCTCTCTGCCCCTCCCCTGCTCATGCTCTATCTCTCTGTCTCTCCCTCTGTCTCTGTCTCTCTCTCAAATATAAACAGTAAAAAAATTTACAAAATCTTCTAACAAATCAACCAACGACTAATTCCTCTGCAATGAAAAGGGTGTTATCTTCACCTCCAACTGACACATACTTATACATTAATCTCATGGTCTCAAGATTTAACGTTCTATTCATATTTCACAACTGCATAAACTCAGCTCAGTAAAATCTCAATAAAAGGAAATACTATGGGAGTGGAAGGGACCTGGTGCCCAAGCTAAAAACCTAATGTTCACAATCGACTAGCGCCAATGTGTTTTTGAAATAATAGTTATAAAAGTACACAGGAGGAAGATGTTTCTACAGGAGAATTTTCAAGCTTTACAAGAATTCATTCCCTCCTCCTCCATGCAGGGTTCTATTGAATGCATATGGAGTGTCGGGTGTGATGCTGGCATAAGTTCACTTATAGATACAATCAATAAAATGGTACTAAGCATTTTAAAATTACTTGACAAGGCTATAGGCCAAGTGACAGCCAAGCACAGTTCAAAACATCAAGCTCAATGTTTTGGGGAAAATATTATTAAAACACATGAAGAAATAGACATCTGTGAAATATTTTAAGACACTGCAGTCTGTAACAGCAAGTTATATTGAAATATATATTTATAAGCAAAATTCCTCTGATGTCCTTGAGATGCACATGTAAAAACACATTCCCAATGGATTCCATATGCTGCTCGACACTAATTACATACGTAGTTATATTTACACAAAACTAAATAAGAAGTCTCATTAGCATTAGATTAAATTTATGGAGCCAATCTTAGTCTTCTTTCCTTTTCTCAACTATGTAAGACACTGACACTCCTCAAAGACATTAGATTCATTCACAATATAAAAGAACTCTTAAAATACTAGTACTTCTTATCTCAAAACTAAACTTGGTCTCAAGTCAGTTGTGGAATGCACATGATGAACTCTCAAACCAAGTGGCAGGTTTTCAACAAAAGACTTCAAAAAGGACAGTTTAATAAAAACATACATTTTGAACTTTAATTTAATGTAAATGGAATTTAAATTTTGGTTGAACTTTACTGCAGAATTATCAACTAGGAATTTCAAATGAATGGGCCTGTGTCATCAGTATCTAGAAAAGACTGGTTTATTACAGTTATAGTTGATGTCATCTATTGCCTTTGAAATATACATCTGTACACAGAGTCTTTAAGTAAGTACTTTACTATAACCTTCCATAGTTGGTTACTTTATGGATTCTGTGTCTTCTCAAAAATAATCTTAAATTTCATGACATAAGAGTAGGTTTACCAATGTTAAGTTTCCATAGTAATAAAAGTAGGAATAGTTAAGCTTTTACACATTAAGCAAAATTCATCATCCAATAAATCTTAAATTGTTTAAATGCTAATTAAAAGCCACTGACAATTCCTTTCTTTACATACAATTGCATTTAACACTCATTTTATTTTTTCTTATATAAATAGATATTGTGTATAATTTTTTGGGTTTAACACATTTTACTATAGGTCACTATGTGACTTGTCATGAGAAGATACTTTCACATAGATAGAGATTGAAATGCATACACATTCATAAATAGGCATGTATGTATTCATCCACCACATATATATTGCTTTTGATGGCTCCTCATGTTAATATTTATTATTAATCTATGTCAGATTATGGGACCATAAAATAATGTCACAAAATCTAGAATAGTGTATTTTTTCAAAACCTGTTTTCCCTACTTGATATAATATGATTATATACAACAAATGTTTTTTCCTTTATCCACTTATTTACTGTTTCCTGAGCCTAATAATGATAATCAGATTCGGGTTATGGTTTTCAATACTCTGCATGCTGACAAAATCCAAACACATTATCTGGAGCATGGACCTCCCCCCTAAACCCCAAACTCCAAATAAAATGCCAACTAAACACTGCCACATATCCGAACATGTTCAAATCTGAATTGTAAACTTCTACCCAAAAACTGTTCCACTGTATCCATCCGCAATTTAGGTGACTGGAATACATAGTGATATAACGCTCAGCCAGTTGCTCAGTCTAACAAGTTTTTGAGTCATCCTTAATTCCACCCAATACATTAAAAATTGGGGCTCTATCTCCAAAATTTATTTATCATTTCTCAACATCTCCACTACTAATAGCCTGGGCCAAGTGTTATCACCTTACAAATTATTTTCTTGAAGTGGCTTTCCAATGGGGCATCCCATTTCTACCCTTGCTTCCTTCCTTACTTCTTACTAAACTCAGCAGCTAAAGTAATGCTATTAAAATGTAAATCATATCATGTGAATTCTTTGCTCAAACCTGTAATGGTGTAGCAACTCACTCAGACTAAAAGCCAAATCCTTAAAATAGCGAAGGCCTTAAAAGACATCACCCTGTGACCTCGCCCATCTTTTGCCTTGTTTGTTAGTCTTCCTTTTCTTTTTCAGCTTTCAGCCTTCAGCCTTCAGCCTTCTTCAGCTCCCTCTTCTTCAGCCACAGCTACCTTCTAGTATAATGTATGCATAGCAGGATCACTCACGCAATCAAAGGGAATAGGTCTTATAGAATGTACATCGTTGTCAAGCTATTTCCTTCTTAAAATAAGCATCACTATGATGTAGAAAAATGGGTAGATTCTACCATGCTTGATCAACAGTTTGAAATCTTTGGCCTGTGGTCAAATCAACTCTTTTTTTTTTTTTTTTTTTTAATTTTTTTTTCAATGTTTATTTATTTTTGGGACAGAGAGAGACAGAGCATGAACGGGGGAGGGGCAGAGAGAGAGGGAGACACAGAATCGGAAACAGGCTCCAGGCTCTGAGCCATCAGCCCAGAGCCCGACGCGGGGCTTGAACTCACGGACCGCGAGATCGTGACCTGGCTGAAGTCGGACGCTTAACCGACTGCGCCACCCAGGCGCCCCTCAAATCAACTCTTAAATAGAAATGTTAATAGTACCAATTCTGGAAGGTGAATTTGTGGATTTCTGCCTTATTTCCAAATACAACCAGCGAATAATAGAACTTGTAATGTGTTAAATTAATAGATTCTATCCTCTTATTATGTGATGTCATCAAAATTCATCTAATCCTTAAAAACAAATGTGATATTAGTCACAGTGTGAATATATTTTTACTTAAGCTTATTTATATAACTATTCTCTTTAATGGAGATACAATAGAACCTTGTTTTAAAAAAGTAAATAGAGGGGCGCCTGGGTGGCACAGTCGGTTAAGCGTCCGACTTCAGCCAGGTCATGATCTCGCGGTCTGTGAGTTCGAGCCCCGCGTCGGGCTCTGGGCTGATGGCTCAGAGCCTGGAGCCTGTTTCCGATTCTGTGTCTCCCTCTCTCTCTGCCCCTCCCCCGTTCATGCTCTGTCTCTCTCTGTCCCAAAAATAAATAAACGTTGAAAAAAAAAAATTAAAAAAGTAAATAGGTGGGACGCCTGGGTGGCTCAGTCAGTTGGGCGTCCGACTTCGGCTCAGGTCATGATCTCGCAGTCCATGAGTTCGAGCCCTGCGTCGGGCTCTGGGCTCACAGCTCAGAGCCTGGAGCCTGCTTCAGATTCTGTGTCTCCCTCTCTCTCTGACCCTCCCCCATTCATGCTCTGTCTCTAACGTTTAAATAAACGTTAAAAAAATAATAAAAAATAAAAAAGCAAATAGAGATAATCTGAAAAATTCTAGAACAAATTAAGTAAAGTCAACCCTTAGTAAACTTTGGAAACACAGTTTAACCGAGTCATATAAGCTCCTATCAAGAAGACAAGACTTCTAGCCAATTATTTTAACTCTAGGTTGTCATCATATCAACAATAGAGCTTTGCAGTTGTATAGTGCCTACATAATTACTAAGATCTGTTTATGTGACATAAGAAATAAACATAAATGGGAAAGTAAAATGTTAATATATCATGTTACTTGTACCAGGGTAGCAATTCAAGCCTTCCTAACTATATATACTTGGTGCTTTCCAGAAGCTAAGATAGAGATACCTCTACCCACAGAACAGTAATTTCCCTTACAAGTATTGCTAATCTATGTTAAATAAGTAGAAATTTAGGCATTACATGTCCATGCTTATTAAAGTCCTTTCTGTAATAGTGAAAACTAGAAATAATATGCTTAAAAATTGAAGAATGATAGAGGCACCTGGGTGGTTCAGTCGGTTGAGTGTCGGTTGAGTGTCCGACTTCGGCTCAGGTCATGACCTCACAGCTCGTAAGTTCAAGCACCACATTGGGCTCTGTGGTGACAGCTCAGAGCCTGGAACCTACTTCAGATTCTGTGTCTCCCTCTCTCCTACCCCTCCCCCACTCGCACTTGGTCTCTCTCTCTCTCTCAAAAATAAACATTGAAAATATATTTTAAAAAATCCAAAAATTTGTTTTAAAGAATTGAAGAATAACAAAATAAATGGTGACAGACCATTAAGAATTTAATTATATGGTCATTAAAATAAAATTTTGGACGATGTTCAACAATATTGATATAACTGTGTCATGTGCAAAAGGATAATATATGCCTCATTTTTCCCATTAGGTATAAAATATCTTCTTGTAAAAACACTAGAATGATTGAAATAAAAAATTAATATTGTTTTTTTACTAGCTGATGGAATGATGAGTTTTCCAATTTTTCATATTTTTTAATTCTTTACAATAAGTATACTTCATTTTGTAATGATTCAGCACCTCACATTTGTATTATCTTTGTCAGATACATAGGAAAAGAATCATTGGTTATTAAAACACATTCTGAAGAACAGAAACTTCCATAATAACATTACCTGAGACATTTTTAATTTTCTTTTTTGGTTTTCCTTCTTTTGTCTTCAAAACATTTCATGATATAAGTTTTGAAATAGACCTGACTCATTACCAAAAAGACTTCATTCTATCTCAAGTAAAATTGGCTGCATCAGAAACAATATAATACCTTTTGTCGTATTTGATTTTTGTTATTGTTAATAGTTCATTTCTTAGTCACTGAAAGCTTTAAAACGCTAAACAGGTATTCCAGATATGTTACAATGTTTCTAAGCAATATAGTGCTGAAAGGGAAAAGAGCGATCTGTACATGGAGCTATGAAAATCCTGTGTTGATGGTCCTATACACCATCACCAGTTACAGGACACAATAGTGAAGCCAAATGAGCAGAAAGTGGGTTTTATACATTTATATTTTGCAGTTGCAGTTAGTAATCAACCTTCATTATCCAAGGAAATCACAAAGTTTCACAAGAGATGCATAATTTGTATATTTACATTAAAAGTGTGTTTGTGTATACAAGGACCAGAGGAATTGCAGGAAAACACAAGTGATTACTAATGGTCAGTGAAAAAGATACTTATGCTGAAACTACAAGAAAATAGAGTCCTATGTTCAATATACACAGGTCACACTACTAACCTACCAACTTCAGGAAATGGACGGACTATTCTAAATTACTGAAACCTCTCTTTGACCATGCATCTCCAGAGACTGCCCTCAATAGCTGCCGTATACATGACGAAACAACAAAAACAGCAGGAGCACTATTGGATAACTACTTATTAGGAAACATTATTCCTGGAAAGCCCAGTATCACAAAGTAGTAATTAATATTAACAATGAAACAATGAAATAGAAGCAAATGCCAGGACTTCTCAGCTATAATAAAAGGGATGGCCATAAAAAGAAGTAATTTTAACCAAGCCCAAATTATATATTCATTTTATGGCTATATACAATATAATATTCTTCCAGAGGGAAAATTACATTTCTATTTTACACTAGCTAATGTAATGATATGGAAATTCAAATCAATGAATTTGAATATGTGAAAGTAGGCATATTTTATATTAGCATTTTATCATGCAGTAGTCATATAGCAATATATAAATAGATTGTATGTAGCAATATATGAATGGATGAAACCAACATGTTTTACACCTCAAACTTATACAATGTTATATATCCATATATGTCAATATATTTTATGTATCAATAAAAATAAATAAATAAATAAGTCTTATTAATCCTTATACATTCATTACATGTTTGTTTCTTAAGATGCTGTTACTTGCATAATATTGAGGAGATTCTTTAGTCAGAAGCACGCATGGAATGAAGATCAGAAGAACTAATGTCCTAATCAATATTTTAGCACTATTTGCATTACAACCTGAGAGAATGCAAATCCAGAACCTAACACTTGGAGAGAGAAACAAGAACAAAGGGTTTAAATGCCCAAGTCAAGAAATGAAGCTTCATCCTAAATGCAATGGGGCCGCTGAGCAGTCTTCAGCATGAAGATAATTCCATTTGAGAAAGAGCACTGTGTTGAAGGATGGAGAATAGATCAAAGGAGGCAAGGCTGAAAACAAGAAAACTAATAAAATGTTTCAGTAATTCAGTAGAAAGATGTTAGCCTAATTTAGGAGAGTGAACGTAATGATACAAATAAGTAAATAGAATTCAGATCTATTTAGGAGTTAGACTCAAGTGATTGATTAAATACGGAATTACAGAGTTGAGAAAGAGGGCAAGGATGGCATGTAGGCTGTAAACTTGGGCAACTACTGAATTACAAACAATAGGAGAAAGAGTGAGTTTGGGGATGGGTGAGGAGTTCAAGTTTGGATATGGAGGATAAACTTCAGAACTTACATAATGCAAGAAAAGGAGGAATTCTTACCAAGTATAGAGCAGAAGCGTGAAACCAGTTGCACAGTGAGCAAGAATTTCAAGTATGTGTCAATTGGGATAATTACATTGTTAAATATACAGTTCTCTTTCTTTGAAGTGTAGTTTTAATTTCCCCAAATCAACTCTTTAATTCAACAGTTCTATAATTAAATCCCCCCAGAAATTTACACTGACTGTTGGTTTGCAAAGTATCATCCAGAAACCAGAGGGGCTAGAAGGTTCGGCAAGTATTTTATTCAGATTTCATGCTTTGACAATTATGCATTTGGAAGACTTTAAAACATTTTAACACTATGAATGCTTACTCAAAGGTGACAGGAGGATGATGCTTTGGTGACAAATCAACAAGAAAGTCACTAGTGCAGGTAGGTTTATAAACTCATTTGTGCAGTTATCAGAGTAAAGCTTCTGTTGTCATCTTAATATAAGATACGGATGTCTGGTAAATGTGTCATTAATTAGGTGGCTGCATAGCCACACTGATCTGTTTTTTAAATCAAACTCTTATTACCTTGTCTGTTGATAGAGAATGTTGTAAGCAAATATCTTCCCCTGCACTCAGATGCCAGGTAAGAAGAGTAAGAGGCCTCTGCCTGATGCTAGCTAGCATGATGATATCGTGGCATAATAACCATCTAAAGTGAAAAGGGGGCCTTATGAAAACTTTAAAAAGCAGGTTTAGTGTTTATTGTAAGTTTCAGGGTTTTTTTAATTTTTAAAAAGTCAAATATAGTGCATCATTTCATATCTTTTTTTTTTGGTTTTCTTTTTATGAGCAGCACATTTTTCTATTAAATTGCTTCTGAACAAACCAATCCCCTAGACTCAGAGATGAGCATATGACCCAGGTACCTCCATTTCTCTTAGTAATATTGGTGGAAAAGAAAAAAAAAGGGGGGGGCACAAATGTTAAGCAGTTTTTTCCTGTGATTGACATGGATAAAGCCTATCTACTATAGATGAGAATGAAGCAGACCCTTCAGTGAAGCAGAAACGAGAAATGGATGGAGGTATAGACTGGTAAAAAACTGAATCTCCAGTTCCGTCTCATCTGAGATTCAGTCTTCCTTTGAATGTATGAGTTACTATAGCAACATCCCCAATTCAGTGTTCCAATAATTCGCTTTTTGTTTTTGCTTGAACTACTTCGAGTTAGACATCTCTCATTAATGCTGAAAGAGTTCTGACCAGTACATTAAGCAACTGTAATTTGGAATTTAAAGTTGAATTGGTATTAATCAACAACAATCAACAGATATTTTTTGGTATCCGATGAAAATATACCAGGTGCATTGATAGCATTTTTCAGATGCCAATTCATGTAATTATCACAGCAACTGTATCATGAAGATACCTCTATTATCTTCATTTAACTGATTAAGGAAATTGAGGCATAAAGAGATTTTTTAATTGCCCAAGGGCACACACTAGTAAAAAGAAAACTCTGAATTTGAACTCAGACCTTCTGTCTCTAGTGTCTGGACTCTTAATCTTGACTGTATACTACGTCTCTTGACATGAGCTGAGTTCTGATTCAGCCATCTAACTGTTGAGTGCCTTAATCTTTCTGAAACTTATTATTTTTTTTTAATCTATAAAAGGATGACTATTTTTTTTTTTTTAATTTTTTTTTCAACGTTTTTAATTATTTTTGGGACAGAGAGAGACAGAGCATGAACGGGGGAGGGGCAGAGAGAGAGGGAGACACAGAATCGGAAACAGGCTCCAGGCTCTGAGCCATCAGCCCAGAGCCTGACGCGGGGCTCGAACTCACGGACCGCGAGATCGTGACCTGGCTGAAGTCGGACGCTTAACCGACTGCGCCACCCAGGCGCCCCTAGGATGACTATTTCTTATGCAATGATTGTTCTAGGAATCAAAAGAGATAATGCTTATGAAAGCATTTTGAAAACTGCCTAGCACTAGAGAAATGTCAGTTCACATTATAAAATTATAAACTACATTAAAGCTTTACCAGCTATGAATCCTGTAATTGAGTTAGTGCAAAATTTAATCAACATGTTTCAGCCAATAATATCTCAAAAAAGTAGATACAAGAGTCAATTCATGTCAGGAAGCAGCTTTTAATCTAAACTAAAATAAATAATTCTGGTGTATAAAATGCCTTTCTTCAATAACAATGATGATGATAATGACTAAGATAAAATTAACTTACATTTCAATATCACTTTAAATTTTCAAAATTATTGCACATTTTTTACCTTGTTTAGCATATTTCAATGCCTTGGGAAATGGATTACATTTATTTTTTTCCCTGTTAATGTCAATCCACTGTCACTGGGCAAGTTTTAGTAATAAGTACCCTGGATGACAAAGTTTTGTGCAGCTCATCATGAAACTCTCAAAAATGGTAAACATGGAATATTTATTCAAACCTGCTTTTGAATGCCTTTCTTTTACCTCTCTTGAAGACTGGCTAACATCTCAGAATTTTCCCCATAATGTTACATGTAAATGAAATGAAAACATAATATTCACTACAAAGCCAACGACTTGCCCATTTGTACCCAATTCCTTATGGCTAATATGAGATAAAAGTTCCCCAATTACTTATTGTTTACATAAAACAAAAGTTCTATACAGCATATTCATGCATTTAATCATTTCTTCCTGCCTGGCACTTTCAGGTGATCTTTAGATGGCTTTTGTTTTATTTTGTTTTGCTTTTCAACAGTGCACCAGCAGGGGAAAAGGAAGAGGAAGAAAGAGAGAATCCTAAGCAGCCATTGGGCTGGATCTCATGATGGTGAGATCATGCCCTGAGCCGAATGCAAGAGTCAGAAGCTTAACAGACTGAGCCACCCAGGTGCCCCTTTGTATTTAGAAGTTTTAGTTCATGTTTATTTTTATTTATGTTGTTGTATACTTGACAACGGGGCTATGCCAATTAATCCTACAATAAGGAAGCAGGTCTTTAATATTACTAAATGTCATGATTTAGTTGCCAATTCTAAATCTTATATTCATAATTAATATTTGTAAATATCAAAATATCGCACAATTTTGTAGAGCCCAACAAGATTTAGAGAAGATTCAGGGTTGAATAAACATGTTTTGGCTTGCATCACATACTGAATAATTTACTCTTTTAATGTAATGTTTTATGGAGTTTGTAAAAACATACTAATTAGGTCACTACAACTAATAACATTCAATTTATCTAGGTCTTAGAAAAAGTCAGAGAAGAGAAAAAACAAAGAGGGGAATGTGAGCAAAGAATGTATTAGGATGTGTACACACAAGAAACAACAATAACAGAAAAGCTAGAAATTAAATGTATATGTTCTGAACTTACACATGATAAATCTGATCTCCATTTAAGCCCCTAGCAATTCTAAATTCCAATTTCTTATTGCCAATATTATTTTTCTCAGAAATAACCTCTTTTCACATTTATATAAGTCACAGAGGTCTATTTTATGAGAACACATAATCAGGCAAAATAAAATGTTACATAAAATGGAAAAAAATATAATTTGTTTTTTAGTAGTGTGTTAATGAGCCACAGCAGAGCAATTCTTTTATCATATCTTAAAATTAAAAAGATACAAGTATAGCTGCTGATTTATATGTCCCTTATTTGACTTTTTATACATATGCAATATTATTTTTAAACTCATTTGTATTCATGTGAATTGGATTGCAATTTAAAGTCTGGAAGGTTTGATTTCATTAAACATTTTTGCCTCAATCAAAAAGTCTGTATACACATGAATATTTCAAAACCAGTATCCATTTCTTTTAAGACTTTCAATATTGCATTATTAACCAGAATGGTAAGGAAAATACACAATAGGTTCTAACATAAAATTTTGTGAACAGGTTTATTGAATGACCTGGACTTAGTAGGAACCAAAGTCCAAAATAAAAGAACTTTATCATCTCTCTATCTGTCTATATCCATTTTTACTGTTGTCTTTAAAAATTCATGCTACTCTGAAATCTACATACTTTCTTCCTGGAAAAAAACATCTTAGGAAGATCCATAACTTTCGTAGATAACTTGTGTTACAATTTACAATCCGGTCTTTCATCTCTTCTGGCTGGGTTTGCGTCAGGCTCAGAAAATGCAATGATAGAGAAAGAGGAAACGTTGTGCATAGTCACGTATTTCTACAATTCATACCTTGAGTTCCTTTTCCCCACTTTCTACGCCATCTCGTAATTACATAAGAGAAATGGAGGAGAGCTGAAGGTGCAGAGAGGATCTTTCTTAATTAAGCCAGTTGTAACTTATGTTGGTGACATTTTTTATGGGATTTTTTTTATGAATTCAATGACTATTTCTTTGAAGATGAAACAGACAAGTTACTTTCTCTAGTGTTTAATTTGAGGGTTTGGACTATTTCTTTAGAATATGTGGACACATATACCATGGTTCTCAGATATGAAACCTCATTCAAAATTCTAGATCACCAGGAAAAGTCCCACTTAACATCTTGCTATATATATATATATATATATATACACATACATATATATATATATATACACACACACACACACACATATACATGTATCTGTACTATATATATAATATAATATGTTATAAAACTTTATTACACTATAAAAATAAAAACATATATATCTCTATATATAATATATATAATATAGATATACATAATATATATATGTTTTTATTTGAATAAACTATATTTGGGGAAACCCTGATTAAACATAATTTTTAAAGAAAATGTTTAGAGATTTCATTCTAGCAAAAAGAGAATTTCAGTCAATATGGCCCAGTATTCACACTGGGATATATTTCTATCACTTCAAATACATAGCAAGGTAAAGAAAGTACAGGAAGAAGAAAAAAAAACCCACAGACAGAGATAGGTTCAATAACAGGATAAAGTCATCGGGCACCTCGGTGACTCAGTGGCTTAAGCTTCTGACTCTTAATTTCAGCTCAGGTCATGATCTCAAGGTTGGTGAGATGGAGCCTCAGGTCCACTCTGCCCTGATAGCATGGAGCCTCCTTGGAATTCTCTCTCTCCCTTTCTCTCTGCCCCTTCCCTCTTATGTGCACACACATATGCTCTCTTTCTCAAAATAAATAAACTTTAAAACAACAGCAATAGCAAAAACAAAAACAAAAACAAAAACAAAACAACAACAAATCCACAAAAGCAGGATGAAGTCTCAATGAATGAAAACCAAAAGAGAAATGCAAATCAGCAAGTGGAGTTAAAGCTTCAGGTCCACAGTTTGAAAGTAAAGAGAGTGATCGGGTTATTTAACCCCTGATGGTAGAAAAATCTTCCACATGAGTTGGGGGACCAAACACAGCCATGCCCTTTGCTTCAAACCAGGGAACAAGTAAATAGAGCTCCCTTATTGAGTGAGAGGTTGAGTAGAAACAAATAACAAACAACAACAAACCAAGACAATTACAGCTGAAGCTGTCTAGGGAGTTAGCTTTACAGAAGGACCAGGGCTTAAGTTAAAGGGAATACAGAGCCTTTTTTCAATCACAAATTAAACCAAGCTATCAATGGTTGTATGGCCAAGATAATGGGTTCCCAACCTCATTGGGGGAAGAGGAAAGGGGAGGCAACTGCAAACATATGGGCAGGAAATTGACAAGAAAAAGAGGATGGGAGACTGAAGGGGAGGAAAATCCCATAACTTGGCTCTCACTCAGAATGAGCCTGAAGACCTTAATACCTAAACAAATAGACAAGTATAAAGATAGAAAAGACAAGCAACAACCTCAAAGCTGGAATTTTATTTCTCTTCAGATTCAATTGATCTTATGCAACAACCTAACAAAGAGTAACAACAAGTATGCTTAGTAATAATGTCCACTTAAAAAGAGCATATAATAGCGGATATATGTATAAATAGGTTGATATGAAAAATAATTAGAAATCTTAGTAATTAATTATATAACCATCAAAATAGAAACCTCAATAAGAAGGAAATATTCTAGATTTGATACTGGCTAAAAAAAGAAGTAGTGAATTGCACAATACTTAGCAACTCACCCAGTTTTACAAGTAAATTTTACTCTCTTCAAAGAACAGATGTTCTCTATTGTTCACAAAACGCTTCACAGATTAAAGAAAAAAAAGAAAGCTATTCAATTCACTTCATAAAGTTAATATAATTTTGATAATAAGGCCAATAAGAATAGTACAATTAAAACAATCATAGCCGAGTCTCATTTATAAACATAGGTGAAATATCTTAAAACAAGTATCAATAGTCAAAATGAAAATATATATTAATGTGTTTTGGATATAAAGATTAATGTATTAAAAAGTAAAATTACCCTAGAAATAAAAAACGATTTCTCTATCAGATAATACAGTCTTGTAATTTACAAATTAGCAGATCACAGGAGTTAACCTTATACAATCATCACAACAGAGGGGTGATTAAACATTTATTCATTGAAAAACAAAATTAAAAACAGAAAAAAAAATGTTAAACCAGAAATCAAAAGACATGCCCTTAAATTTCTTTCCTGTAACCCCCCAACATGGTCTCCTCATCCTTTTTGTCAGCTTAATATTTCTCTATGGAACTTACAACGATGCCATGTATTATATGTTTTACTTCATTTACAACTGCCTTTCTCTAGTACAATGTAAACTTCAGGGTGGAAGAAACTTTGTTTTTTCCATTGTATGTTTCATACCTACAAGTTTCTCTAGGATCTACCAGTTCTCTCTTCCTGATCCAGCTGTGCGTCATTTTTACATCCAATGAGACAGTGCTACTGCAAGTGTAATTTCAAGGTCTCTGCCTCTTATCAATCATTTTGTTACCTTTCTTGGACAAAATGGAGTACAAAAATTAAATAAGAATTTAGAAACTTTAGAATAAAATAATTTTTAAATCTGTGAAACAAAATAATAAATGGGAATTATATCTTTTTTTTATTAATTTTTTTCAACGTTTTTATTTATTTTTGGGACAGAGAGAGACAGAGCATGAACGGGGGAGGGGCAGAGAGAGAGGGAGACACAGAATCAGAGAAATCACAGAAACAGGCTCCAGGCTCCGAGCCATCAGCCCAGAGCCTGACGCGGGGCTCGAACTCACGGACCGCGAGATCGTGACCTGGCTGAAGTCGGACGCTTAACCGACTGCGCCACCCAGGCACCCCAAGGGAATTATATCTTAAATGTCTTATTTTACTTTACTTTTTCTAGCAATATAATTTTACTATATTTTCTAAAATTATTAGTGTACAAGGATTTAATTTTTTTTTTAATTTTTTAATGTTTATTTATTTTCGAGAGAGAGAGAGAGAGAGAGAGACAGAGCATGAGCGGGGAGGAGCAGAAAGAAAGGGAGACACAGAATCCGCAGCAAGCTCCAGGCTCTGGGCTGTCAGCACAGAGCCTGATGAGGGGCTCAAACTTATGAACTGCAAGATCATGACCTAAGCCGAAGTTAGATGCTCAACCAACTGAGCCACCCAGGCATCCCAAGGATTAAAACAATTTTTTAAAGTCTCCCTCACCACAGGTAGTTTTGAGAAGTACAAATTTATCATATTGCTTTATTTTTCTTTTCTTGGGTTCTCAGCTGGACTCCTAGTTGTTCAGCGAAAGTATCTTTTATTTTGTTTTCCTTAGTACATACTATATATTTGTGAAAGCATGAATGCAGTTGATTTCCAGCTTCTTTTATTTTCACACTATTAATATAAAGTATAATATATCCAACTCAGGAAATTTATTTTAAAAATATAGATGTAAAACACTTTGGCACGGTTGGATTCTATAGCACTTCTGTGACCAGAAGAAAGCTGGTGCCATTATTAGGATTAGGAAAGTAAAGAACAATGGTATTTTACAGAAAAACATGATTAATGTGTTTTATAATTACCTTGAAATAATATAGTACTTTTAAAGTGGAGATTGGGGGGACGGGTGGTTTGTGCAGTAGGACTAAACAGGAACATGAAAATGTAAGGTACAGTAACATAACTGTTTCCAGATGTTAAAAAGGTTTTGTCTAATTCTAGAACTGATTTTAGGCCAACATACAAGTTAAGTTTCAAAAGGTATAACCATTGCTTTGTAAAGTACAGAGTTCTCAGTATTAGCAATATCCACACATAATTTGGAAGATTGTCTGCTTTTAAGTAAAAGATTAGACTAGAAGTTATTTAAGACCCTTCCAAATGTAAGCTGTTAGGATTCCACGAACCATACAGAAATTGACTGAGTGACCATGGATGAATTGGATGATAGCTAAAATTTGGTATCTGTTTACAATAAAAATCAACATGATGTTACAAGAAAACTACAATTTGGGATAAGATGGAGATAAGAGAAAGCAGTTGACATTTATTAACATTCTACTCTGCCACATATTGTGATAGTTTCTCTAGAATCTCTTCATTTGAGACTTTTAGTAGTACAGCAATGTAGCATTTCTATTTTCTACTCGATGAAACCAAGACTCAGAGAAGTTGAATTACTTGAGCGTCTATAGCTGGTAAACGGAAGGGATAAAACTCAATCTGTCTATCCACAGCCAATTTAACTGGTGAAATGTTCTCTTCATAAAACCAAGCTGTGTCCAAACTTAGGATTTCTCTAGGTCCATGAAAATTACACTTTTACCCACAAATGATCTAAAACTAAAGATCATGATAATAGTATGTCCATTACCATCCAATATTTAATGATGGTAGCCATTGTAAAAATTCCTAAACAGATTATTACAGCAACATTCATAAAAACATTTAAAAATTTTAAAGGTGTGTTACCCTATAAGGAAAATCTAACAGTCCCTTTCAAAATACCTGATGTAATTCTAAAGCTTAAGTTTTCAACATCAAGTACCTGGAACTGACTTTCTCTGATATGGAAGCCACAAAGATAGAACAAGTGGAGGAGAAACAAGGGAGCCTGGGTTTGGACAGATTGTTAAATTCATCATTGTGATAGCTGAGGAAAGATGTGGGGTAGAATACAAATTTCTACTCTGTAGCATAGCTACTTCATGTTATGAAAATGTATAACTAAGCAAATTGACTCAAAGGACCAAGATGGTGGCAGAGCATGAATGATCTCAGAGCAAGATCATATAATAGAGGAATTCATTTTAAAATAGAACTTGAAATACAAAATTTCAGGCGACCCAAACAGATAATCTATTCTAAACCTGGAAAACTAAAATCTGCTTTGAGCTTCAGGCTCCAGAATCCAATCCTCATTGGACTCTACATACCAACTTGAATTCACTGGACATGTATGAAGTGACTTCCTTCCAATGATACCACTAGGTAGTAAAGTGATTTTACCATAATTATTAACTTCTAAAAGGTACAATTTAGTTCCATTTATTCAAAACTGCTCCCAAGCAGAATTTGCCATATATTTAATGTCAGTATACATATTAAAGGCAAATTCAATTTCCCAGCTTTTTCCACATGAGACTGAAAGTCAAAATTTCTGGGGAAGATAAACGGCCTGGTATCTTTGATAAACAGAAACAGAAAATAATAGGCATTTTTGGTAGACCATATTTGGAAATACTTGACTAAGAAAAGCCAAAGA
The DNA here is from genome assembly GCF_014898765.1 of Herpailurus yagouaroundi. Lineage (NCBI taxonomy): Eukaryota > Metazoa > Chordata > Mammalia > Carnivora > Felidae > Herpailurus > Herpailurus yagouaroundi. The sequence goes on from NW_024412403.1 coordinate 27,537,756, forward strand.
CCATATGGTACATACAAAGAGAAGCCCTTCCCTTTCCTCTGAAATGATGCAAATTAAAAATGAGTCCATGTCTAAACTGCCTTACTACTATATATTTTCAGATCCCTAAAAATGCATGCAAAAACACTGTTTGGCCTTCACATTAAATAGGAAATACACTAGCAAAAATTATGGAGACCATCAAGTAACCTATCAAGGAATAATCATTTGGTACTATTTTGTATATTTGTAAAACTAAGCATCAATTATCTGCAGATGGCTTGTATTAATACAATACTAATAGCAAACATCATAGTACAGTGAGAAAACTCCCATAGTATTAATCAAAATAATTTTTAAATATCATTTTGACAAGCTGAGTTTATTCCAATCCATATCAATATTTATTAAATAGGAGTAAAGCACGTTTATCTTGCAAGTTCTAGTTAATATCTACATACAACATTTTTTCTTTCATTTTCAAATGGAATCAAAACAGTAATTATATAATCCACATTTGGAATTGTTCAGTTAATAATTCATAATGAAAAATTTATTGTGTTTCTTTAGTCATTTTATTTCTGAGATATCAATTTGTTTTTACACATAATTTCTATATCACATTGATAGAATGATCAAGTCATTGGTAGGTGATCATCTTGTGGCTTTGAAATCAAACAAAGGTTTTTTTGTGAAAATTAAAATTTTATGTATGAATTGAGTGAGGTTGGGTAAGACAGAGATAATTTTTCATCATAGATGACTGGAATCATTAGTAAAACAGGATGTGAGGGGAAAAAATGTTGTGACTACTGTTTATTATTGTTATTGATTTGGGTTGAAAATCTCCAAATTGTAAAAACTAGTGCTGTGACCGCCAGACTTTTAAAATGTCACAGAAATCTGAAGACATATGCTCTCTAAGGCAACACTGTCCAATAGAACTCTCTGGGATGATGAAAATATTCTACAGTTTTTTAACACCCAATATGATAGTCAAAAGCCCCAGGTGTCTTTTGAACATCTGAGATATGGAGAATACAATTGAGAAGCTGAATTTTACATTTTATTTAATTTTAATCAATTTAAATTTGAACAGTCACATGGGTCTAGGATTGTAAAAGTGTATGGATTAGAAAGCTCTTTGTTCATGTTCCTGTGGTTCCAGATCTCTAGTATTTCTAAGAAAATGTGGTCAGAAAGAGAGTGAATGTGGTTATCTCTAGGACAGCACTTTTCCATCTAAAAGACCTGATGAAACTATTGATCCCACCACAATTTCAGATGACTCTGACATAGCTCAAGTTCATCACAGTAAAATACATTACAGGCCTGGGACGGACCCAAATAAGTGGAACTTTGGTATATTTGAGTTGTGCTAAAAGTAGCACTCTCTCAACCCTACTTCTACCTACTCCCATCTCCCCCCACCAAAAGAAAAAAAAACACAAAAACAAAACAAAAACATTGCCAGACTCATCAAAATCCCTGAGGCCTGTACCTCATGAGCAATTTCCAGGCCAACAGATTGGAACTGCCTTTTCTCTCTACACACATGGTTGTGATGAGGTTCCACTCTATCCTCACTGACATGCCTGGGCTTGCTCCTCCCATGCTAACAGGGTGACGTCGTCTCCAGTTGGACCCTGTCAACTTTACCTTTGAATCCTTTTCATAGTTTCTCTTTGCCATGGTTAATAAGACAATGACTTCTGACTTTGGCCTTCTTTTTATTGTTATTATTTTTTGTTTTAAAAAATTATCTTATCTCCTCTCCCTGCCAATCTTATCTACTCTCACAGCCTTCATTGCTGAGTTTACACAGGTGTATCTCCTGAATCTCCACTCCTACTCTTTCCTAAGTTCCAGTACTGGATTTCTAGCTAACAGCTACATATTTTGCCCTGAATGCCTTGGCACCAGTTCCATTTCAAGACATTTTAAATTGAACTGTTCTTCCTTCCAAAAACAATAGCAACCAAAAAAATCCGCAAAAAAAAAAAACCCACAAAAAACCAACCCTTTCATAGTCTCTACCTTATTTTTGTAATGATTCTAGTTATTCGTAATCAAAATCCTTGTCTTTGACTCATTTGTTTCATGCTTAAAGTTTGAAGCATCAAAGTGGTTAAATTAAGAATGCAGATTCAGGAGAGAACAAAGCTGGACTGGACTCCTGGTTCCACCATTTACAGCTTGCATAACTTGGGTATATTACCTAAATTGTCTAAACCTTATTCTTTGGCACAAAAAAATGAAACTAATAATAACTGACATTTGTAGGGTTCATTCAAAATACTTTACGCCTATTAAAATAGTCTTTACAACTCTATGAGGTAGATCCTATCATTACTTCTTTCCTATGGATGAGAAAACTGAAACACAGAGAGTTAAATAAATTGCCAAAAGCCACAATAGTAAGTGGCTGGGATACAATCCCAGACATTCTGGCTCCGAGACTGTAACCACCATACACACTGTCTTCCTGATAATAACAGCTTATCTCATACTGTTGCTGTGAGGCTAAACTTCAATGAAGCTTATAAAATACTTGTCAATATCAGTTGCTATTGTCATCATAAATTTCTAGATTGCCAAAGTCAGAAGTAACCTGTCATTACATGAATTCCTATAGCACGTACTCCTAGATCACATGGCATATATACTGCCTTGTACTACCTCACTGGACAATCATGTCTTATTACACTGTATAGATTATAAACTGCTTGAAGCTAGAGATAGTGTATAGTCATCCCATGCTCAGTAACTATGAATAGAATTAATAGATGTGAAGGACTTTTAAAATCTGTTATTACGGCTCATATCTATTTTATAGTCTCTTAGATCCTGGACCTTAGTTGTCATCGAGTTTACAGACAGATGAACTGCACGCTGTGACAATTCATGCTTCTCCAATTTTTGACACCTCTGCTTGAGGTCATCCTCCCTAATATCAAAGTACTTTCTAGTTCCTCTTCACGTCCCTTTGAAGCAGGCTTATCCCTATATTCTACATGTCCTTCAAGTGGGCTGGTCTCAGCTCCCCAACATGCCCAATCTCCACTATCCACAATGGTTTTAAAATGAGCTCAGGACCTACAGCTTAAACACAGATGCCATGCTGGAAGGTTACACCCACAATCCCCTGGGCTACAAGGAACGTGTGTGGGGTTACCAGGAAAACACTATGTCAGAATGTACTTTCCTATCTTTTCCAAATAGATATGTTGTGAAAAGCAACAGGGAGGGGCTACATTCTTAAGTATTAATTATGTTGCTTATTAAAAAATACTCAAAATTCTCAAAAACTATAGATATCAAAAGTTATCTCTAGTATACATTAAAAATGCTGATTATAAAAGAATGCATACAATATGGACCAACTGATGTATGTAAAGATGTATATATGCATAGAAAAATGTATGAAACATTGGATACCAAAATGAGTATAGCTTACATTCAAAGCAGTGATTATGAATAATTTCCCTATTTCTTGTTCAGCTGCATTTTCCATTTTCACCATAAACATTTACCATTCATAAAACAGATACAATATTTGACAATTTATTGAGCAACATTTTCATTAACTCTTGCTATTATTTTGGTGTCATATAATTAGCACACTATCTAGCAGAATTTTACATCAGTAATCTGAAGCAATAAGCTTTGCTTCTATGTTTTTTTCTTTAGGATCTTACCTAAAGTCCATTTTTCAGGTTAATTTTAAATTTTGTCTTCTTCCTGTCATCAGCTACACGGATCATTGATGATTTATATGCTGCTTTAAATGTATTCTAAATTTCAAGGACACTTTTGCTCAATCTTTAACTATACATCTTTCTCAGGCAGCCAATTTTGCTGGTCCCTGGAGTTGTTGCCTAATACAGGATTGGCTGTACACATGCACGTTTTTTATATCATCTATCTAGAAAATGGAGTATTCTAAACGCAGGGGAAGTCATTTGGGTTTTACACAGGTCTTTTTAAAGAACAAAGTTTCCATTTCTTTTGGAGAAATAATAAACTTCAAGGTGGTATGGAACAATTAACATAACAAATGACAGTCCCTCTCTACACCCATACTGAAAAAAGTTCTAATCTTACAAAGAAGTACAAAAACAAAATACGTAAACGTTTATACAATAAATGTGGTCTTCAAACCATTGCTCACCAACATACTGCATCAGCACAGCAATCCAGTTATAAAACGTTCCCACATAAAACCAAACCAGTCTGTTTTCTAAAGTAAAATAATGCTGATAACCAGAGTTTCAGAGCACTGATCATATATGAACAATTCTAGATGGAGCTGTGATGGTAAAAATCTGCCTGCATGTCCATAAAGCAAAACCTTGGGGAATAGAAATGAAAGAGCAATCCAAAATAAGAAGGCAGACAATGATTATACTGCTTAGACAAATTTGTATGTGGAAAAATATATATGCATAGCAAAAAAATTTTTAAAGGAGATATTCAAAATTGTGTGTATTATGTCTTTCCATGGTGGCATTGTGAGAGATTTGCAATTCAACTCTTGCTACCAGCTTCAAAACTGGCACTTCAAAATTTAGGGCTAAAAATTATTTTATCTAAAATCTGCTGAAATTTTAAGTCTCTGCCCCTTAGGATTGTCAAAACTGAAGCTGCTACTGAGAAGTATGACTTTCCATTGATTGGAGCACCTATGTACAAGAATTTCTGTCGAGGGGTGCCTGGGTGGCTCAGTCTGTTGAGCCTCTGACTCTTGATTTTGGCTCAGATCATGATCTCACAGTTGGTGAGTTTGAGCCCCACATCAATTTCTGTGCTGTGCAGAACGTACTTGGGATTCTCTCTCTGTCCCTCTCTCTCTGTTCCTCCCCAACTTGTGCCCTCTCTCTCAAAATAAATAAACTTAAAAAAAAAAAAAAGAATTTCTATTGAAAGAAACTTTAAGTTGTGAATTAATGTATTCTTTGTCACCATTTTTACCTTCAATAAACTCGTGGACTAAGAATTCAATATGATGAAAACACAAGATTTCCAATACTTGGTCCATACCTACTGTAAATATGCAGCAGGGCATGAAGAAGATGTTGGACTTGGAATGAGAAGTCCTGATGTTTAGTCCTCACTGTGTCACTTACTAACCTTATGACTTTGCCAATCGTATCTCTGCTTTATTTTGGGAATTTTTATTGTTATTTTTTTATTGTTTTTTACTGTTTATTTATATTTATTTATTCATTTGAGAGAGAGAGAGAGGGTGAGTAGAAGAGAGGGGCAGAGGGAGAGAGAATCTTAAGCAGGCTCCACGCTCAGCAGGAGTCTGATGTGGGGCTTGATCCCACGACCATGAGATCATGACCTGAGCCGAAATCAAGAGTCTGATGCTTAACTGACTGAACCACCCAGGTGCCCCTATTTTTTAATGAATTTTTAAAATAACATTTTGCCCGGGTGCCTGGATAGCTCAGTCAGTGAAGTCTGACTTTTGATCTCAGTTCTGGTCTTGGTCTCAGGGTCGTGAGCTTAAGCCCCATGTTGGATTCTATGCTGGGCATGAAGCCCTCTTTAAAAATAAGGTAAAGTGACATTTGGTCAGAGAGATTTTGAAGGGGTTGATGTGATGGTGAAATGAAGTCACATGTGAAATTACATAGTAAGCTGGAAATGCCATAATGGAATATTTGGTGATATTATTATTAATTCTATCTCTCCGATAGTAGGGATGGAGTGTAAAAGGTAGGTTCTGGCTTTCATACTTGTGTTTAATCTTTTATAACATATTTGTATTTTTGTCCTAAAGCACATTCTTGTGACTCTATACTCCATATATTTATGGAACAGTACTGAGCTGAATTTCTTATTATTTATGCCAAATTTATATTTCTATATCTTGAAAGCTCCAGCAGGAACAATTACAACAGCAGGGAAAGAACAATTATAAACATTCATCATTCAGAACTTGCTATGTCTCTGAGATGATGATGGGTGTCTTTAATTCTCCTGTAATTTCCATAGTGTCCAATCTTATAAAGAGGAAGCTGAGATACACTGAGTGCTAATTAATGTTGCCCAAGGGGATTCAGGTAAGTGCTTTCCTGCCTTACTTTCTACATTCTTTGTGTGTGATCATATTCACTCTTACTCTTTATCATAGAAGACTGGTATTGAACTTTGTAGATAAAGCTTACAGTACCTTCACTTTCTTTTTTTTTTTTTTTTTCCTTTATCTATCTTAACATGTGGCAAACATAAATCCATACTCAAATTTGGGAGTACAGGTATAAGACTAGACTAATTTTGTTTTGTTTTGTTTTTTTGATGAATTGTGTGGTTCCTAAAAAAACACCTCTATGTTGTATTATACCTGGGACTTTGGTAGTCTTTTTTAGAATGTTATTAATATGCTAAAATATACATAATATCATAGAATTTATCAGTTTAACCATTTAAGTATAGTTCAGTGGCATTAGGCACATTTACACTGTAGTGCAACCATCACCACCATATATCTCCAGAATTCCTTCATCATCCCAAGCTGAAAATCTGTACACATTAAACAGTAACTCCCCCTCTCACCCTTCCCTGGGCCCCCGGTAACCACTGTTCTACTTCCTGTCTTTATGGATTTGACTATTCTCCTTACCTTATATAATTGGAAACACACAGTAGCTATTCTTGTATATCTGGTTTATTTCACTCAACATAATGTCTTCAAGGATCATCCATGCTATACTATGTATCAGAATTCCATTCCTTTTAAGGCTGAATAATATTCTAGCATATGTATATGCCACATTTGTTTTTTTTCATTCATGCATCATTGAACATTTGAATCTTTCAGCACAATAATGTTTTTCACAAATAATACTGCTATAAACTTAGGTAAATAACTCTCTGTTCAAGTCCCTATTTCCAATTCTTATTTATGCATCCAGAATATTATGTATCTGAATATGTATCCAATACAGATCCCATGTATTGCATCTTTAGGGACTAGAATTCAGTAAGCCTTGATCCCTTTATATAATATCAGCTTGAATTACATCATCCAGTAAATATGGTTTAATAATTTAACTGCATTAGGCTGTCCATGTGGGATAGATTACATTTTTCTTGCCATTATCCTTGCAACTTAGAACATGAGTCATTAAAGTACATGGTAATAAAAATTACTTTTATTATGAAACTAGTTTTTAACTCACCATTTATGTACATGAAATGGCTGGAAAAAATTCAAATTCTCAAAATTTAGAGAAAGAATTTTCAGAGTTAAAATATGTTATGTCTCACTTGAAGCATGTATAAATACTCATTAACATAAATTTACATTAATAACATCTTACCCTGACTGTAACCCATAATTTAAAATTTTAGATTTTTGTAACTCTTTACATACTTCTCTCCAGTTCACCAACAATACTTTATAAAAGCAAAAATAAGTACACTTAGGCAAAGCTTAAAACCTGAGAGTCAGGGGTGCCTGAGTGGCTCAGTTGGTTGAGCGTCTGACTCTTAATTTCAGCTCACGTCATGATCTCATGGTTCATAACTTTGAACCTGAGTCAAGCTCTGTTGACAGTGTGAATCTTGCTTGAGATCCTCTCTCTCCCTCTCTCTGTCCCTCCCCTGCTCGTGTGTATACACTCTCCTCCTCCTCTCTCTCTCTCTCAAAATAAATAAACTTAAAACAAAACCGAGGGACAAAATTTAAAATATCTATTCATATAAGCAAAGGTACTAACTTTACTCAAAAGAAAACAGAAATTAAAAAAATTAACTAGAAATGACTTCACCTAAATGGATGAAAGTTATCATCGTTTCATCAATTACAATGCTAAAATCTTATTTTTTGAAGCAAAACGATATAAATATGAATAATTTATCACACATTTTTATAATTAAGCATACAACAAAGAAATGTAACATAGCTTATTAAATCATGTAAAATATAGCATAAGAAAGACATGACAGCTCACATATCTGATGGCCTATTTTCCTACAACAGATTTATAATAATATTAAATTTATCCAGAATCTATGCCCTTTTATGTCCTTACACTTTATATGTGCTGCTGCGTGATATGAATTTGGTGCTGAATAAAAATACATTTCCCAGATCAATAAACTGTGGTACATCCAGATAATGGAATATTATTCAACACTAAAAAGAAATGAGCTATCAAGCCATAAAAAGACAATAAATATATATTGCTGTGTGAAAGAAGCCAATCTGAAAGGGCCATATACTGCATGACTCCAACTATATGACATTCCAAAAAAGGCAGAACTATGGAAACAGTCAAAAGATCAGGGGTTAATAGAGAGGAGGGGGATGAAAAGGCAGAGCACACAGGAGGTTTAGGGCTGTGAAACTACTCTGTCTGATACTCTAATGGTAAATACATGTCATTATACATTTGTCCAAATCTATAGAACACAATAAAGAGTAAGCTCTAATGTAAACTATGCATTTTGACTTATAATGATGTGTCAACACAGGTTTATTAGCTGTGACAAATGTACCACTCTGGTGGGGACTTTAGAAATGGAAGCGTCTACACTTGTGTGGGGGTAGGAGATACACGGGAAATCTCCATACCTTCTTTTCAATTTTTCTCTGAACTTAAAACTGCACGAAAAAATTAATGCATTCTGGGGTGCCTGGGTGGCTCAGTCGGTTCAGTGTCCAACTTCGGCTGATTTCGCGGTTCGTGAGTTTGAACCCTGCGGTGGCTCTGTGCTGACAGAGCCTGGAAGCTGCCTCGGATTCTGTGTCTCCCTCTCTCTCTGCCCCTCCCCTGCTCGCACTGTCTCTCTCTCTCTCTCTCAAAACTAAATAAATGTTGAAAACATTAAAAAAAAAATAAATGCATTCCACTTCCATTCCAGACTAGGTTCCAGGTAGTACAAAAAGGCAAAAGTAAATAATCCCAATATTTCTTATTGAATATGGTTCTTTTTATTTCCCACACCTAACTGGATTTGTTTACAAGGTAATTCACAAATTTCTTAGCCATTTTATCTTTCAGTGAAACCTCAAGGCAACATCTCTCACATGTTTACACCAAGCTTTTTTTATAGAAATTTCAAATTCTCTCTTCTTTGAATACAACTTTCAAGAGTGTGAGTATACTCATATGTCCAAAAATTTACTCTGTGACACATGTTGGTGATACTAACATTTATCAGCCACTATGTGTGTTAGACATTATGCTACATAATTTAAACAGTTAGTTTTAACTATATAAAATTGTGGATGCTTATTTTTAATCTCTAAAAAGGGCATTTCCTATGTCTCCTTATGAGATTTTTTAGTGCATTTATTCCCCATAAAAACCATGGGATGCTGGTATGACTGCTATTTTATTTTACCGATTATGAAATTGAGGCTTAGAGATGTTAGCTACGTATCTTGCCCAAGGTTACCCACATAGTAAGCAACGGAGTCAAGAAACACATTTAGCAGTTGGACTCTACAGGCCATTGAAAGAACTACTCTACTAGATTATAACAAGATGAGATACAGTGAAGTGTACTTTGTGGGGGGTCTGCTTCATTTCTGGACACCTTCCCCATGATAAGCTACTGAAAGGATATAACTGCTCAAAGTATGGCCTCATCACAAACAGCAACATGGACATCACTTGAGAGCCCTTAGAAGTGCCAAACCTCAGGCAATGTGGTATTGAGTCTGCATCTGCATTACAATGATATTTCTAGGTGATGGATTCCTATGTCCCTTAAAGTTTGAGAAGAACTGATCTAAGGTATCTTAATTTTTAAGACAAAGCATATGCCAACCACTTAATCTACATTCCAACAGGTAAAAAAAAATAAGTATACAGTAATAAGAATGTTCTGTAACCTCGCTATATTCAGTGGGACATCACATTTTCTGTGTTACTTGGTTCTACACAAAATGAATCCTAAATGCACGCACCCCTTCACACCCTTTTGTCTCCCCACAGACCTCTTTAACTCATTCAGGGACTAGATATCTATTATGTTCCAGGGAATACCTTTGTTTGCTGTTTTACTTCCTGCAATACGCACACAAGGTGGTTTTCCCTTTAGTCCTAGAACTTTAGGGCTTTGGATACAATCCTTGACATGGTGACATGGATTATTTTTTCCCACTAGATGGCAGTAACAGCAATTTAATAATACATTTTATAAAGCAATTACCAGCCTGCCACACGCACAGCAAACAATGACTCTTTGTGAGGGTTTCATGAATTGCTGGTTTTAATATAAGAGCAAGGACTTAGTGACAAATTAGAGAACACTTTTCTCTATTGATGTCTATGTTTAAATTTCATCTGGCTTGCTTTCCAAAATTAAAAGCAGTCTTGTTTGCATATCTCTTACCCTTAGCTGTAAGAATCAGCTATCAGGAATAATTTTCACTTGTAAGAATTGGAAAACAGACAAGTGGTTGCTAAAATAAGATACTTTGTAAACATAACGGTCAATAAATTATTTCCTTATTCCAGTTTATGAAGAGATCTTTCAATTTTTTGGTCTTTATCCAAGACTATACATGTATAATTTCTAAGTGCAGAACTTCAAGATTTTCAGGAGAAATCATATATTGAATTCATAAGTTAGTATTTCTTAAGTTTTGTAATAAATTTTTAGAGATCACCACATACAAATCCTATGTACTCTAGCAGTTAAGCAGTAACAGCAAGGAGAAATTGGGTTTAAAGTAAAATAAAATTAGAGTTTTATAAATGCAGTTCTATTGACATTCCATTTAGTGTTTAAATATGACTTCTTGCATGCAGAATGTTCTCACATAAATATTTAACAATTATCTTAAAGAAAGGAAGAAATCTGTTAATCAAATATAAGATCCTTTGGGGATATAATTAAGCAACTTCATTATAATCTTGATGCTTCGAGGTAGTAGAAAAACAATACACTTTACTATCGATCAGATTTAGCCCAGTGCTTCTCAGACTAATCCTGGTGAAGAGCCAGACTATTATTCTTTCCCAAGTAGTCATGAACTGATATTTTAAAATTCACACTAACAATAAATAGCTAAAGAAATAAAAAAAAAATTAACACAGCCATATTTTATTGAGCCAACAGGCACAAAATGACTGTTAAAGTTTTATAAAAATTTTTAAATGCTTGCTCTTAATTTTCAAGCTTCTGTGTTTTCTAAGTGGTATCAGACCATTCTCAGAAGGATCTGGCCAATGGACCACAGTTTCAGTGGTGTGGCTCTCATCTCACAGCAGGTGAAGCTGCATCCACTGGGAGCTGGTAAGGTTTTAAGCAACCAAATGTAGTAAAAATCAAGACTCGTTAAGTTTTACCACTGGCAAAATCTCTAGGGAAGGGGCCAACTTGAAGACCAAGCAGAGGTGTTTCATTCAGTCTAAAAAAGGTAGACTGTTTTTAGACTATTTCTTAAATTTTTTAATGTTTATTTATTTTTGAGAGAGAGAGACAGAGACACAGAGAGAGCAAGGAAGGGAAAGAGAAAGAGGAAGACACAGAATCTGAAGCAGGCTCCAGGCTCTGAGATGTCAACACAGAGCCCAATGCGGGGCTCAAACTCACAAACCATGAGCTCATGACCTGAGCCTAAGTCAGATGCTTCACCGACTGAGCCACCCAGGCACCCCTTTACTTTTCTTTTTAAATGTGGCTTCTTTGGTTATCCAGAATACTATACTTAGTTTGCATTTACGTACTATGTATGTAGTAAGAAAAATAGTTCTATTTCACCCCTGGATTTACCCGCACCATGAGATCAGTGTTCACAGTCTGAGACTCCCCAGCACAGAGGTAGATCCTTTCCTCCCATCTGTGGTTCTCTTGAGCCCTTGCCTTCCTTCTCTCTGTCCCCCTCTCCCACCCTGACTCTGTCTTTTCCTCTCCCAGATGAGTACTCATGACCATAACCTCTTCCAGGGCCAGATCTAGAGATTAAACAGCAATTTATACTGGTTAGCAAGAAAAGCAGAACCCTTGTCTGCGTGCACAATGTAACAGCTTCTAAGACATCAGCTGAACTGTGTACATTCATTTGGTAGCAAGATGAAAGGCCAAACAAACATCTCTCCATGTTGATATCTTTCTTTCTTTTTTTTTTTCATGGTGACATCTTTCAGAAGACACTTTAGTGCTAGGTTGATGGCAAAGAGGCCTTAACTCAGGATTTTATTTGTGAGATCTCAATTCTGTTTGGACATTGTCATAGTAACTTTCTAAAGGCCACTAATTTAATTTTAGGATCATTATGCAAAGACTTATGAAAGCGGACCTAAATAAATATTGATATATACAGCTTTGAGGTGTTTCACATATGTGAAACCAGCTTTTGCCACATATGTTTTACATTTAAAATCCAAAATGAGTTCAGTGTCAACTTTTATTAGTTAATCACATGCAATTTAGCTGAGACCAGAAGGAATTGCAGCATCACATCAGACTATTTCAAATTTGGCCTTAGATATGCAAATGTATTTATCATTAAATTGTAAATGTTTACTGAAAGACAAGCACTCACGAAGTTGCTTTACGTTCCAGAGTATTACTAACACCTTCTATGATTACAAATATAAATTCCACTTTTTTCTTCTACTTTAATGGAAAAAATATGGACTATGTTGCAATTATCCAGTTCATTTACACACAAGATAGGTAAAATTTCTAAAGTATATAAATTGGGTTATCAGACCTAGCTCAGAAAACTGGAACATTTTATCTATATTATTTCTTCATTTGGCTTAATGGTCTGTTTTTGTTTATTTTGTAACCACATTAAAGGTGTATGTTATAAATATCAATCAGTATTTGAAACTTAAGTTAAAATTAGCACTACTCATCAGGCTAAAAAGAACATAACACCGAAAAGAACAAAACAAAATGCGCACACACACACACACACACACACACACACACACACACAAAATAAAAAACCCATCAACACTGATTTGTGTACCAAATAAACCCTTTGTTAAAAAGCAGTTCTCAGGAAACTAGACTAAAGAAGCAACAGATTTAAATCATTCTATTTAAAAGCACCTAGCCTAAAGAAGTCTACTCTTCTGAAGTACTATCATAAGTATTTAACTGATCTTCCCTTTCTTTACACAACAAAGTGTATTCTTTACACAACAGGCTATTCTTTACACAACAAAGTGAACTCTTAAAAATCTAAATCAATTCACATCTCTGATCAATAGCCTCTGATGGATGGCTTCCCATTTGACTTAGAAAAAAAATCCAATATTCTTAACATGACCAAGAAGAACTTTACATGGGCTTGCCCCACCATATTGGACACTTGGGTATTGCTCTACTATGCCGTATACTTTCTCCTTAGAAACTTGACTTGGGTTCTTCCCTCTGCTGGGATGCTCTTTCCTAGACAAGTGCATAGCAAGTCTCTTCTCATATGCTACTAACTCAGAAAAGTCTTCCCCAGCCTCAAAGAGAGGATACCTTCCCCCAAGTCTCCCACTCAACTTTATTCATCACAAAACAGTATGATATTTTTTATCTGTTTGATCGTTGGTTTAACGTCTGCCCTTCCTCTGCCTCCATCATGGCCACAAGAATGTAAGAGCCATGCTTGTCGGGACTTACATCTATGTAAATGCACCACTTAGAAGCCTATGTAGCTCATAGCAAATGTTCAATAAATATTGGTAGACCGAATTAAATCATTCTTGTCAATTTTCTCTTCATACTTCAGCTGGGCTAAAACTGCCTGATCCACAGTGTTAACTCCAAATGTAGGCTCAATGCTATGAATATATACGCAAACACCGTACTCTCACACAGAGACTTAAAACTTATTAATTTGAAAACCTTTTTAAAAGTTCAGTCTAGGTTTGTCATACTGTCATGTTAGGATTTAAATTTTATAAAATACAAATATTCTATGGTCAAAAGTCAGATGCATCTATCAGTATGGAAGATATATAATATAGAGAATATATAAATATATAATAAATATCAGTATACATGTACTATATTTAAATAATGAATATATATGTTATAATAGTTTATATTATACATACCTATAGCTTTCTAATGACCAATGTCATTCTAAACAAAATCGCTTAATGTTTTCATTAAGTAATGTTATTTACCCTCAACTATGTTTTCACTATGTTTATTTTCCTTGAATTATGTTCATTTGTAAAAGTCTATGGCTTAATTTATTTTTCTCTCTTTCATATTACCTAATCTTAAAGAAAATCCTGAATATTTTAACCACTGATGGTAGTAAAATAGCAAATCCATTCTCTAACTCATTCCTTTATACTGAAACACGTAATCTTATAATGTGATTCTTTTTTTTCATCAATTGTGGTGTCTGAAGAATGCAACCCTTACATCAGAGCAGCATGTATCCTATAATAAGGATCAGATAGTATTGGAGATGGATAACAACACATCATAGATAGATCAGGACAAGAACTCATGTTTACTGAGTTACTATTCACTTCAGAAATCTTGATATCTGTTCTAACATAGGCCTTGGAGTCATTTTCATGCCTCTCAGAGTTGGAATGAAAACATCACTGAGATTTGCCATTCATGGCAATACAGGTATTTTCTCATCTATGGCTGTCATAAAAAAAGGATGGTGAACATCCAGATTTTTGTTTTAATTACAAGTAGTGTGGCAAAATATGGAATATTATGCATATTAACCTGAAGGGATAGCTATGAAAGACAAGGTGAAGAGCAATGTTCTTGATAATTTGGTCATAAAAAAAATATATCAGAAGCAAAACTACTTCTTTCTGACAAAAGAGATATGCATCTGTGCTTTCTGAGGTTGGAGAAACTCTCCTGAGTGAGGTACAGGGGAACATAGCACACTTTGACATTGACTATCTCAGGGAGGGGAATGGAGACTAAGAGGAGGAAAAGGTTAGTATGAGTCTGTTTTGAGTTTTACAACATATTGCTTTTATAATTATATGTCTATATAGTCACATATATTTAAATATTTATATATACTTATATAATTTACTTATATGTACTTATATAATGTATTTAAATATATTCTATATCATTATATACTTATATGATACATAATTACATATCTATAAGATATGCAATGATATAATACTATTTAGCCATTTCATTTCTATGTGTGTGTATTTGTGCGTGCACACATATATTTAAATTCACCCACTGTTTTGCATTTAATGTTGTTTTTCTGTGTTTTATTACTGAGGCTATCTTTGTTAAGTGCATTTTTTTTCCAACTGTCTTTGGGTAGAAATGTTACAAACAGAAAAATATATTTTAATGTCAGGAGAGAAAGTAAATCTGTTGCATTAAAATAATACTGTGTTAAAGTATTGGTTAATAATTTAGCCAGAGCAGATATTTTAAATTATTCTAATGAATAACCACTAGAAAAAATATTCTTCTAGTCTATTGTGTAGGATATATGTCCATTTCAGAAGAAAACATATGGCTGATCAAAATAGCTTATTATAAATATGAAACATATTAAGATTCATGGCTTAAAAGAGCAATGATAATATGTAAACATGAAATACAAGTGTATTACCAACAGGGATCATCTAACTCTAATAAAGAAAGAAATCTTATCATATCTATTTCATCTGGTTTAGTCAGTAGATCTTCTGACTGACAAAAGTTTAAATCCAACATAAACATTAATTATTTTCAGCATAGCAAAAGAAACAATGTATTATTGTTCCTGTAAAAACACTAAGTTCATAAGCCTTTGCACCAAAAGGAAAAATTGTTTCAGGGAAAATAAGGATATTGAATTAGAAGGGAAACACTTTGTTGACTTTTCTCAAAAATAAGACTGTACTACAGTTTGCCAAATCCAAAAATTATTGACTAGCACAGTTTAGTTAAAAATATTTTGGCTTCAAATAAAAATATACTTTGAGGTCTAGGGGTTTCTGTTCACATTCTATGCCCTATACTAGCCCACAAAATTAGAACGGGAAAAAAATGCCAAATATGCTGTCATATGTTTTAGCACAACATTAAAGTATGTCTTTCAAATAATTAAGACTTACTGTTATTTCTGAGTCATCCCTTTACAATGCCATTTTAATGATCAATAACCTGAAAGGAAAAGAAATGAATCAAGATGTGGTCATCATTAAAAATTTCTACAAACTTTGCTAAGAGAGTAGAACTTAAATGTTTTTATAACAAGAAAAAAATAAATATGTGCGGTGATATATATATTAATTAATTAGATGGGGGAATCCTTTCACAATGTATATCAAATCACTACAGTGTACACTTTAAATCTCTTACAATTTTATATGTCAATTATACGTCAATAAAGCTGAAATTTAAAAAAATATTCCTGAACTAACACACATATAAAATGTTTTTACTTTTTTTCAGAAAAAAATCTTAAACCGAAAATGTACATCCTCATCAAAAAGAGATGTCTAAAAAAATTAAATATTTCACTTTAAATCCCGTCAGTTGGAACCACCTTTCCTATAATAAAAATAGTCATTCTCTTAGATTCCCTAAAAACTATTACATAATAATATGATCACTAATATCAATAAATTACTTTGCTAGGAATAACCAATCCAACTCACTGTAGGTCTGCTTTCTAAATTTGGAAATATATGACTTCCAAAAATCAAAATTCACAGGAGTCAAAATTAATAAAAATATTAAAACAGGTCCAGCCAAAATTAAGTTTACATAAATTAAGTATGAAGGCAAACTGTGCTCTTGTTACCATTGTTACTGTTTATAAAATGCCATAAATTAATTTTAGAGATAAAATGTTGTCACGTGGGCAAACATATGAAACACCACCAGTTAATTAATTAATTAATTAAAAAAAATTTTTAACATATATTTATTTTTTGGAGACAAAGCATGAGCAGGGGAGGGGCAAACAGAGGGGGAGACACAGAACCTGAAGCAGGTTCCAGGCTCTGACCTATCAGCACAGAGCCCGACATGGGGCTCCAACTCACAAACTGCGAGATCATGACCTGAGCCAAAGTCAGACGCTTAACCGACTGAGCCACCCAGGCACCCCAACACCACCAGTTAATTTAATATCTGTAACTTTATAAACAGTATTTTTTGAATCATAGGGGTTATTAGTGGAATGCAATTTTTAAAATAGTTTTATTTTAAAATGTTAATATTGAAACATATCATCATAAATTACATCTAATGTCTAAAATTTTAATATTCAAGACACAACTCCAGATTCTTAAGAATATTTTTCAGTCATTTTATAAGCTTAGATAAAATTAATTCCCTTTCTAATCTTATTTGCTCTCAAAGGCATTCAGAAATTAACTTATATGTAACAGTAACTAACAGAATTTGAAATGAGGTAACTATTTGGGGAAACATACTAACTGATGGAGTTTTACAAGTAGTTATATTCCAACTCTGTGAGAGAGAATCTACAAATATTAACAAAATGATTGATGGCCTAGTTCAGTTTTTCAAACAGCAAAATATTCATGTAGGCTGTAGGAAGAATGTTTTCCTTCGTTGACCTAGTTCATTCACAGCTGGCAAAATATTTGGAAACTAAAACATTAAGGAAGGTTAGTATCCTTTCCAGACCATGAATATGCAGAAAGAGGACAGCAGAATCTAAACTTGCATCCCAATGTTTCAAGATTTTCATTTCAAGCTGATATAGTCTATTTTTTGTTTTGGTTAAAAAAAAATTCTACACAACATATAAACAGTTCAATAATATTTTGTTGCTGTTTAGTAAGTACAAATAGTTATTGATCTATTAAATACTGAAGAAAACTATAGAAATACGAAAAACTTTACATCATCTAAAGTAAACTTAAGCCTCAAGTACTATTACATTTGTATTTGTGAAGTAAAATAATGTAAGTTTTTGTCAGTTTTATGTTTTTTGTACTCCTAGTAGAACATAAAGGTAAATAAGCAAAAATCCGTAATTAATTCTGTTAGTGCCTATAATTTAGTTTAAAGCGCTCCACCAGGTACAATATGAAGTACATTAGTTTACCTTTAACTTACAAACTAGAAAAAAATTGATTAAGATTTGAAGAATTCTAGTTAAGGAATCACTCTCTAGGTTGGTTAGGATTTCAAGCTTCTTAATGAACAGCTTGAACTCTAGGGGCAACTGTAACAAATGCTTTGGATTTCTACATAATGCACTGTGAAATTTTACACGGAGTGGGGTGTTGGTAATTTACAAAGGATGTGACGGCTTTTCATTGGCGAGACAGGTGGGCTTCAAGATGCTGATTGGCTAGAAATACTGGGCAATCATCTCACTCCGTGGACAACATGTACAAATCCTAGTAAAAGGCCAAGAGGCTAACATCTTTGACACTTTAGATTTGGAATTCTATTTAATTTTTACCCACCCCTTCTTAACAGGTGCTGCATGGCATACCGAAAAGGACAGAGAACAGAGATTACCTCCGGACGTTTGGAATGGGCTGTTTAATGGATTTTGTAACTAATGTAAAAGTTTGTATGTTTGCACAAATTGGTCTGTAATTTATTTGGGGGATTGGTTTTTCTGTTTGTTTTTAAAAAAATTTTTTTTAATGTTTATTTATTTTTGAGAGAGAGAGAGACAGAGCATGAACGGGGTGAGGGTCAGAGAGAGAGGGAAACACAGAATCTGAAGCAGGCTCCAGGCTCTGAGGTGTCAGCACAGAGCCCGACACGGGGCTCGAACTCACGGACCGTGAGATCATGACCTGAGCCGAAGTCAGACACTCAACTGACTAAGCCACCCAGGCGTCCCTCTGTTTGTTTTTTTAAACAAGCTCCTTGGTAACAAAGTTGCAAGAGAAGAGACATATATATTTAGTTCCTGCCAATCTTTTATTGTCAAAGATTAATATATTGACAGAAATCCCTGACAGTGAGCTTAGGTCAGTTCACAATGTCAATCTGTTGAATGGAAGATAACTCTGGTCCAAGATAACTGAGTTTTGCTACAGAAAATTGATTATGCTGCAGTAATAACCAATCTCCACCTTAGCAGCGTAGAATTACAAAGGTTTTTCTCACTCATGCTAAGTATCTATTACAGATTGGCAGAGGAGCACTGGTAATCATAGTAACTCAGGTAAATACAAAACCAAGGTAGCTTCCATCTCAATTATGAAGGAAGATACAAGAAAGATGAAGGAACACTTGAAATTAAATATTCTGGCCCCAGGTACAATACTTACTGGCCTCAACACCTTTTCTGGCCTATGTAAATCACAAGGAGACTATGAAATGCAATACAATTCTATCCTGTGTCCAGAACAGGGGAGAATAAAAAATATTTAGCAAACTTTTAAAAGTACCAGAGCAATTCAATGTCTAAAATTAAAACTGAGGTTTTTTGGTTTGAATATATCTTATTCAAAGTTGCAGTATCCTAAAATTGTACTTTATGCAAGAAAAAAGAGGATTAAATTTGATTTTACTATTGAGTTACTTAACTGAAGACCAACATCTTTATGACTGAAATCATTTCTGTTCTAATCTATGCAATCTAGAATATGAGTGGGCAGGTTTAACTATATAAATGATATTAATTGTCATAAAAATTTTTGCAAATGGATATTCTTAAAAAGGATAAAAAGATTATACTTTAGGAGTGCCTGGGTGGCGAGTTGGTTAAGTGTCCGACTTCGGCTCAGGCCATAATCTCACATTTTGTGGGTTCAAGCCCTGTGTTGGGCTCTGTGCTAACAGCTGAGAGCCCGGAGCCTGCTTTAGATTCTGTGTCTCCCTCTCTCTCTGCCCCTCCCCTGCTCTCTCTCAAAAAGATATAAAACACTTAAAAAATTAAAAAATACATACTATACTTTATATTTACAAACTTTATCAGGAATGGCCAAATCTTTATGTGCATACTAATAACAATGAGTATTTGTTACAACGCGGATACTTGGACCTTGGGCTAATATTATTATTTAACAGGTCTAGTATTTGAATGCAGGATTCTACATTTTAAAATACACCCATTTAGGGGGCCTGGGTGGTTCAGTCAGTTAAGGGTCTGATTTCTTGATTTCAGCTCAGGTCAGGATCTCACGGTTCGTAGGTTCCAGTCCCACATCCAGTTTTACACTGATGGTGCAGAGCCTGCTGGATTCTCTCTCTCTTCCTCTCTCTCTGCCCCTCCCATTCTCTCTCTCTCTCTCTCTCTCAAAAATAAGTAAAATAAACTTAAAAAATTATTAAAAAATTAAAATACACCCATTTAATTCTGATGCAGGCAGTTCTGGGTCCCGGAACCAGATTTTGAGAAGTTATGGGTAGAGCTAACTGGTTCCAAGAAGCAAAAAGCTTAGGCAGGAAATTGAACTGGGGGACGAGCAAGTAGGGCTTCAATCCATTCATGGCATAGGATTTACTTAGTTGCTTAAATTATGAAAAAATGTAACAAGAGACCATCTGAGTCAGCAGTCTCAAGATGCAATAGCCACGCATTGACATTGCTTCTCTGATTTGCATGAAAACTCTGAATAACTGGTATGTGATCAATCCTTATTTAAAATTTGAAAAACAGGGCATAGCATTCTCTTTACAGACAATTCCCAAAGTGACATCTCTAGTCCAGACTCCTCTCCCGAGTTCCAAACTCAAACATCCAACTTTCTACATGATATCTCCATTTGGACAGACCCAAGAGACATCCGAATCTTCCTATCTCTGAAACCAAATTCCTGACACTTGCCTCCAAAATTGGTCCTCCTGAATGAAGGCATTTCCACCTCAATCAATGACAGCTATTCTCTCAGTTATTTAGGTCAAGAACCTGCAAGCCATCTTTGGTGTGCCATTTTCTCAGTCAGCAAAGCCACTCAGTGATTTCTTTGGAGATTCCTTCCAGAATCAGATGACTTCCTATCATCTCCTTCACTACTACCCTCGTCTAATCTAAGCCGCCATCATCTCTCACTAATTATATCTCTCACATTAATACCTATAATGTTAGGAAAAAAGGAAGGAGGAAGAGAAAGAATACAAAGGAAGGAAGGAAGGAAGAAAAGGAGCAGGGATGAAGGAAGGAAAGTAAGCAAGGACAAAATGAAGAAGGGGCAGAGAGAGAGAGAGAGGAAATTCCTGATTTGGAGCTTTTGCACACCTCCATGGTGCACACACTCCTACCATGACTAATGTAAAGTGACATGACCATGTGTCAGGGAAGAGGTAAGCAGAGGGACTTATTGGGAGCCAGAGGGAGTGAGTTCTAGGTACCACCACCAGTTCTCGCTTCTGTCACCCTTCCCAGTTGATCTTCATCATAGGCAGCAGGAGTGACCTGAGTCCGATGGCGTTACTCTGCAGCCCAAAGCCTTCCAGCGATGTGCAACTTCACTCAGAAAAATCTCATATCTGAAGCCTGTGGGATAGAGCCCAGGGCCATCTTTGCTCCGTGGTCCCATCCCCTCCTACTCAGGCCTGGCTCATTGCCCTCCAGCCACGGGTGGTTCCTCCTCACTTGACCTAAAAACATCGAGCATGCCCCCACTTCAGGGCCTTGGCACTTTCAGCTCTCTTTGCTTGGAACACTTTTTCCTTCAATATGCCCCTCCCTTCCCTCCTTCTGGGCCTAATCAGGGGCTCCTGCCCTGAACATCTGACACAAAATGGTATAACATCCTTCCTTCTCTAACCTTTCAGCTTGCTTTTATTCTTTATAGCACCTCTTACCCCATGATATTTATACATACAGATAGATATTATTATCAATAATTATTATGGCCTGTTTCCTTAAGGGCACACACATCCGTTCAGTTCCTATTTTGCTGTCCACAGTTCCCATGATACCGTCCGTCACATAATGAGCTAATAAAATTGTGGTGGCTAAACAGACATACAATATACAAGCAAGTAAATGAAGAAGGTAATTTTAGTAATCAAACGTGCCATAAAGCAAATAAAGGAACACGGCAAGTGATCCCACGGCGGGTGCAGTAGCCAGTGGGTGATGGTTACCTCAAGAGGTGATATTTAAGCTAGTAAGAAGGACAATACAATTAGTACATCCTACACATAGAGTGGAGCACGTGGGTGGCCCAGTCGGTTAAGCGTCTGATTCTTAGTTTTGGCTCAGGTCGTGATCTCATGGTTTGTGAGTTCAAGTCCCGAGTCGGGCTTTATGCCTGCATGGGATTCGCTCTCCCCATCTCTTTCTGCCCCTCCCCCTCTCAAAATAAATTTTAAAAATTCATTATAGCATAAAAGAGTAGGAGCAGCTTCATGGACGATTTTAGGGTTTTAAAAAAGAACAGGCGAAACAAATGGCTGGATGTGTTCTCAACAAGTGCACACCAAGACCTAAAAAGATGTTGTAAAAAGACAGGATTTCATTTAAAGGAGAAGGAAAAGCAGGCCAAGTGTCCCACCTTGGAGGGGTACTGAGGAATAGAAAAAGTTAAGGGATAATTCTTATAGTTGGACAGTCCTTGACATTTTCCAAATTTATGATTTTCAAATTTATTTATCATATTTATCTCTCACAATGACTTTGAAAATAGGCAGAGTTTATTATTCCCATCATTAAGAAAAAGCGCCTAAGACTCACAGAGGTGAATGCCTTCTTTAAGGTCAACAGACTAACAAGTTGTTAAATAAGGACCTAGCAGCCAGGTGTCCTCACACAGTCCGTTATACTGTGCCCAGTATGCTTTGCCCCCTTGGTGAAAACTGGCAAAAGATTACCTGGAGGGTTGCCAATCTGCTCCATCTGAACTCAGTTCTTACAGTGGATTTGTATTTAAATTCCAGAGATTTGAATTAAAGGTTGACTTTGAATGCACAGCAGAAGGGCCAACAGTAACAGTAACAATCAAGATTCCTTCATGTCCCCGAAACTGAGTACAGACTCCTGTAGGTGGCATCCAAGGCCATCACGGTGTGACTCCAGTGACAATTTTCAGCTTTCCCTCATACATACCTAACGAAAAGTTCTAAAATCTTTTTGCCTATGTCAGATCATTTGCCCAAGTCATTCACCATGAATAAAAGCTGAGAGGAGAAGGTATGATTTGTTCCACATGTAACGTCCACCCTTTTCTTCCTCTCATTTCCTTCGGTCACGGCTTATAACCTTATTTATTTTTTTTATTTTTATTTATTTATTTATTTATTTATTTATTTATAAGTAGGTGCCATGCCCAGCACAGAGATCAAAATGGAGCTTGAACTCATGACCCTGAGATCAAGACCTGAGCTGAGATCAAGGGTTGGATGCTTAACCTCGGCTCAGGTCATGATCTTGCAGTTCGTGGGTTCAAGCCCCATATTGGGCTCTGTACTGACAGCTCAGAGTCTGGAGCCTGCTTCGATTCTGTGTCTCCCCTCTCTCTGCCCCTCCCCTGCCTGTGCTCTGTCTCTCTCTCTCTCAAAAAATGAGTAAACATTGGGGAAAAAATTTTTTTTTTAATTTTTTTTTTCAACGTTTATTTATTTTTGGGACAGAGAGAGACAGAGCATGAACGGGGGAGGGGCAGAGAGTGAGGGAGACAGAGAATCGGAAACAGGCTCCAGGCTCTGAGCCATCAGCCCAGAGCCCGACGCAGGGCTCGAACTCACGGACCGCGAGATCGTGACCTGGCTGAAGTCGGACGCTTAACCGACTGCGCCACCCAGGCGCCCCGGAAAAAATTTTGTAAAAAGAGAGTTGCATGTTTATCCAACTGAGCTGCCCAGGCACCCCTGGCCATTTTTAAGAAGGCTTTATACATACAGATAGATATTATCAATAATTATTATGGCCTGTTTCCTTAAGGGCACACACATCAGTTCAGTTCCTATTTGCAGTTCAGTTTCCTGTTGCAAAGCTCTCAAATCAGCTGTTTTCACCTCTTAAGCAACCTTTTCACTATTCATCAGAGTCTGATGATACTAGTCTCATCCTGCCTTGTACTATAGTTACTAGAGAAGTCACAAAATATCCCATTCCTTAAAGAGAATGCAACTGATGTAATAAAAGGGTTGTCCTTTCTTTAACTTCTTCAATTTTATATTCCTTTTGCAGAGAATCTGCCATATAGGGGGGAATCAATGAATATTTATGGAATTGGATAAAACTGATTTTAAAAATGTAGCCTTCAGATTAATGATTCCAACACTCTATGGAAGACAGAAAGAAGGGTAAGAGAGGTACAGAGTGTAGAGTGAAATCAATAAATGAAATTATTTGAGAGAATGAAGAAAAGTAGGAGGAGGAAGAAGAAGTCAATCATATCTTCAGGAGGTGGCACAACTCATACTGCATAGTAGCTGCTCGATAAATATCTGTTGAAAGAACATGTGAATGGGTAAAAAGGCGGGGAGGGTAAATAAGAACAAAGAACTATTGACAGATAAGATTAAAGCTGGCTCCATCATTTCAAGCTAAATGGGCAAACACCAACAGAAATTAGGGTATAAAATACACTATTCCAAGGATAAGATGAAATATCTACAAAGTATTTCCCTAATTAATTTAATTTCAACCACAGAGCAATTCTGTGAAGAGCAGGAGAAACATGAGCCCATCCATTTTATAGATGAGGAGCAAAGTCAAGAGGAAAAAGTCTCTTGGGCAAGATCAGCATCTGGGGGCAAAGCCCAAACTGGAACTCCATAATTCTCTAACTCTTTGACATTCTAACTGTGTTCTACAGACCAGAAGTATTTGTCACTCCTGGGGTCTTAGAAATGCAAAATCTCAGACTCTACCCAAGGTGCTTGAATCAGAATATGATTAGCAATATCTCTAGATGATCTGAAGTATCTTAAAGTTAACTATTTACCTGATACAAAACTCGATATAAACCTGTCTGCCTTCATAGACAGATAGAGCATGGTTTATGATATATGTATATACATATATATGTTGTGTGTGTGTATATGTATATGTATATATACATATGTATATATATGTATATGTATGTATATATATACACATATGTATATATATATATACACACACACAAGCAACTGAAGAAATATCATATAGATATGTTACCTTTAGTTAGTAACATTGAATATTATTATAAATATATTATTGTAAATAATGATCATTATTAATTCATAATATGACTTCTGTAAGATATATGATAATAAATATAAATTAGAAAGGAATATAAGTTAGGTCAATGGATACAGCCCTTAAAGAAAAGAAACACTTAAAAGAATGAGTGTCTTTTTAATTAAAGCAAAACTGAGCATTGTTGTTGGGCATATTAAGGATTCAATCACGTCTTTGAGAAAAAAAGAATGCAAAAGGGAACACAAATATAGCAATATATTTGCTAGATAGGAAGCACAATAGTTGCCATCCATTTATAAAAACAAAATACTGAGAGATGCTTATTATACAAAATACTGAGACATGTTAACATCAGAGGGTTCTTAATATACACGCACATACACTCATACACACACACACACACACACACACACTCAAAATAGCTCAGTAGAATGGATTTGATGCTTAACAAAAATAGCAAGATTGTGATATGCAAATTAAGGGAAATTGCTTTTCATAATCTTTTTTTTAGAAATAATAAACAACAATTTTTGGAATTTAGGCGATAATGGAGCCTAAACATGGCCTATTATAAACACATGTACACCTCATGCTTTAAAGTAGGAAGTTCATTTCTCCTTTCAGAAGGGTGAAAGATTATTTTTATTTTGCATTTTTTTAAGGTTCAGACAAAGCATTTCTTACAAAGTGGTTGAAAGTTCAGAGCTGAGTTTTATATTCAGTCACTACAGCTCTCCAGTGTGAAGATTTCTGCATATGTCTTAAAGCTTTTCTATTGTCATCTATTTTTATTATTATTTTACCTTAGTAAAAATGTAATGGTACAGATGGGAAGGAAAGCGAGTGGGTGAGGACAAAAAAGGCAGGAAACAAAGATGTTCCAAATAGAAGGGAAATACTTAACAGAAGAGAAGATAGTTGAGCTAGGTCGAGAAAGCTGAATTAACTTTTCCAGAGAGAAAGTAAAACAATTTGTTTGTGTTATCAAAAGGAAAGAGAAAGAGAGGTTCTAAAAACGTATATAAAAGGACTACTTTTATTTATAAAACTGAAAGACAATAGTGCTTATAAATGTATAAATATAATCGTGCTTATAAATAATCTATCAAAAATCAAAAGTATTTTCATTAAAGACCTTACATCAAATAAGTCATTTAAAAACCTTTCATGTGTGAATATTTTGCATTAATATATTATCAAAATTGTGAAGTACTGTTTGAAAGAAAGAAGGGTTCCAAGTTATGTGGCATTTAGAGAATTGTCCATTGCTAAAATTGTGTATTATGTTCAATAAGGTTAATATAATAACAAAGTAATGCCTTTTACAACTTTTGATATGTTTTAGAGTTCTTGGAAGCATAGCATTAGTATGTTAAAATATTTTTTCCCAACTATCAGAAGCATCTTATTCCATGAGTATTCAAACATGTCATACATACACACAACACAATATTGTCCAAGTTGAATGTCTGTGAGAATTCACATTGGGTTTACAAGTGATTATTACATATTTGTCTTATGATAATGGCTTAGCATACTTTGAGAATCCTGACTTTATATGACCTGCTTCCTTGCATTCATAAATAGGATGTATAGCTAGTTTCTGTAATTTGTCTTCACTAACTCTTTACTTAGGTCTATATTAAGAATCATGTCCTTGCCATCTTGACTATACTGTTTGTAATTGTATTTGTAGGTATGGAGCTGTGATGCACCAGCATCTAATATGTACTGAGATTAGAATACATAAAGTATATGAGATTCTGGGATAATTATTGGCATTTGTAATATAGGTGTATATTAGATTTAAAGTAGACAGAGTTAGGGGTGCCTGGGTGGCTCAGTCAGTTGAGTGACCCACTTCGGCTCAGGTCATGATCTTACATTGATCATGTGAGTTCGAGCCCTGTGTTGGGCTCTGTGCTGACAGCTCAGAGCCTGGAGCCTGCTTCAGATTCTTTGTCTGCCTCTCTCTCTGCCCCTTACCCGCTCATGCTCTGTCTCTCTCTGTCTCAGAAATAAATAAACATTAAAAAAAAATAAAATAAAGCAGAGTCATATTCAAATGGTTTTCTCTCATGATAGCAGCATATTGAAGGTGCTTTCTTCTTGCACTTGATGATGGGCTCCAGAAAGGCAGATATCATGTATTAGTCATGTTTGGATTCCCAAATAATAATACAATACTTGGACCAAAAATAGATGCTCAAATTAATGAACTAATTTGAGATCCATATAAGCTGAAGTGCAGAGTGTTTGGGATGTATGATTGGGAAGCCAATTAGAAACATAATATAACTAGAACCATAATATAAGTCATCCCATGTATTGTCACAAAGTAGATCGCAGAGATACTTGAAAACATGCCACCATAGAACTCATTTCTTCAACTAAAAAAGAATGGATTTTTATAAATAATTATTCATATCAATATATTGATATAAACTTATTACATATTTCCATACAAATATAAAATATATTTAGATATTTTGAATATATATCTTGTATAAATATAAAGCATATTTTATATTTTAAAAGTATATACATTTATACAGGTATTTATAAATATGCAAATTTTATAAATAAAATGAATTTATTTATAAAAAAATAAATCATTTATTATTTCACCAAGTATCTAGACTTATAATCCACCCACATTTAGAGATTTTTAGCTATAACCTACCCAGAGTAATTTCATAGATAAAAGATGAAATGGGAATTCAGTGGCTTGTCTGTCAAAAATGTGTATTTCATTTCTCCACTCATAGATTTCCCATTTTTGTTTTCCACATAATAATCGCATTCAAGAGATCAAGTGGGTTAATACTTCTCATAAAATGCCTGAGGTTACGGGGCGCCTGGGTGGCGCAGTCGGTTGGGCGTCCGACTTCAGCCAGGTCACGATCTCACGGTCCGTGAGTTCGAGCCCCGCGTCGGGCTCTGGGCTGATGGCTCAGAGCCTGGAGCCTGCTTCCGATTCTGTGTCTCCCTCTCTCTCCGCCCCCGCCCCCCGTTCATGCTCTGTCTCTCTCTGTTCCAAAAATAAATAAACGTTGAAAAAAAAATTAAAAAAAAAAATAAATAAAAATGCCTGAGGTTAAATGATATGCTACACAAAAGTATAAATTACTTCAAGATATCTCATCTCAGTTTTGTAAAACTTCACTGAGGGGCACCTGGGTGGCTCAACCAGTTAAACATCCAACTCTTGGTTTCCGCTCAAGTCATGATCTCACACTTCGTGAGATCGAGTCCCGCAGCAGGCTCTGTCAGCACTGTGCTATCAGCACAGAGCCTGCTTCAGATTCTCTCTTTCTCCCTGTCTGCTCCTCCTCCCCTGCACTTTCTCTCTCTCTCAAAATGAATAAACTAAAAAAAATTCACTGCTAATGAAATGAGTCTAAGTTGGAGACCCATTTAAAGGATGTCTGGAAATTTTCAGAACCCTGTTGTCACTCACTTAAAAATCAGCTGACAATTACGTATCAGAGTATGTAAATATTTTGTTAGAAAAGAGATAAAGGAATAAACATAGATGTTTATTCAGGTAAATTAGAAAAGTCAGAAAGATAAATTATGTGACTTTCTGATATAAAAGCTAAGTATTTAAGAAAAATTTACAGTGTCCAATATTTTCCACAGATGTCCCTCTCTTTTATATCTAATCTACATAATTAATTTAAATAGTTTTATATTTTAGACAGGTTGATGAATAGAAAATTTCTAACCCTATTGACCTCTTAGTTGTTATAATTTACCTACAAAGATGGACTCAGAGGGGGAAATTAGGCAATAGTATGCTGGTAGATTTTTAACAACAGCTTCTAAAAAAAGAAGAAAAGGCCCTGATTTACGGTATTGGCTGATTTGTATGGTGCAAATACTCCTGCTGTCTCTGATTTCAAGTTAAGAAAAGGATGTCTCTTAAAAGTGGAATTTGGAAAGGAATAGTTACAATGAGCTCATCCAAGTTGGTTTTAGCCAGCTTCAGCACATCATTGAAATTAGGTCATATTAAATTAATAAATATTGGGGCGCCTGGGTGGCGCAGTCGGTTAAGCGTCCGACTTCAGCCAGGTCACAATCTCGCGCTCCGTGAGTTCGAGCCCCGCGTCGGGCTCTGGGCTGATGGCTCAGAGCCTAGAGCCTGTTTCCGATTCTGTGTCTCCCTCTCTCTCTGCCCCTCGCCCGTTCATGCTCTGTCTCTCTCTGTCCCAAAAATAAATAAACGTTGAAAAAAAAATTAAAAAAAAATTAATAAATATTGTATGGGGAAAGTTGATTAAATACATACATACATATAAGTTAATAAGTATTCATGAAAAAACTAAGTAACTTTGGAAAATGGTGTCAAGTGTATGCCTCTCTTGGGGATACGCTAGATGCATTTGTTTTCTGATTGCTCCAGAAAGTATTGCATGTAAGCAATCCATTCAACATTGCATTAAGTAAGCACAGACTACTGACAAAAAATACTCATTTGTGCAGAAAGATCGTAACAAAAAGTTAAAAAAAGGTACATGAGAAAGTAGATACATGTCCTGTCTTTTAGGAGATTTTGTTATTTTTAGGTAATTGTTTCATTAGTGCAATCACAGGTTTATTTATTTGTTAGACACATATTTTATTGACCACCTACTATATTCAAAGCACTATCAGACACTAAAGCACTGGAAAAGTTCAGTCTTTTTCTTTCAGATGCTCCATTAGGTAAGACAAATTTAGTTTTTCTTTTTCTGATTTGGCAGTAAGGAAGGTGAAATACATTAATTATTCTAAATATTCTAAGGAATATTTAAATCCAACACATCTTGCCATATGAGTGGAGTTTTTGTTGCAAACTACATGGAGTATGGACATATTATCCAGCTATTTATTAATACTTCAGATATAGAGAATCTTTCTTAAGGAAAGAGGCTGTCATTTCCCCCCTAAATACTCAGTATTAAGTGTCCTATCTGCATATTTATGTGCTAATAGGATTTTAATAACCACCAATCTGATTCTATGACAATGTCTCCAAGTGTTTACATATATCCACATTTAGCAAGTTAGGGTAATTTTATGTTCACACATAAATATGCACAAAACTGAGTATGTTTTGAAAAACAAGAGAGCAGACTAATGGCTAAATGTTAACTGAAAAAAAAAAACCCAGTCATCTATTTTGCAACAGATTTCGTGCAATAGTCTCATTTTCTTTTAACCACAATTTACAAATTATCATGTACTATGTAAACCTTAGTGCATTTGCTTTTGTTTTGTTTTCCTTTGGAGAATTGACAGGTAGATTTTTCCACTGAAGAACTAACTGGCACTTGACCTTTGCCAGCAAGTATGATCTGTTGTTATATCAAACAAACTCTGATGTTGAATTATCTTAGGAGTAAGTAAATCATTTCTTAAAAACTAGAACATCTTTTTAGATAATATGTTCGTTACTTATAGCAGTGTATGAATTACTACAGTAAAACAGTGACACCACGATAGTTTATTTTTTACCCCATATATGCTTTTCTCACCATCCAAGCATAGAAATTAATGTATCTCAACCCACTGAAAGAAATAAACTGCATGCATACGTTTAGCCATGAACCTAGCTCAAAACCCGGCATCAGTATGGAAGAACACGCCAAAAAAATTATATTCTGATTTCTCAGTTGAGAGCATAAAATTGTTGCTATCATGGTCACCAACACTTAATCGCCATTGTAAAGCTACAGGATAATTTTCCTTCGAGGTAAGTATATAAAATGAATATCTCCATACACGCAGACCATATAGTGCTCATTTATAGTAATATACAAAGCTTCTGAAACATTAATTTAATGAAAGGTGTTTTATGCCTTGCCCTTTGGAGCATTCCTTCCTTTTTCATTCCCTAATTTTAACAATATACTTGTGAACAAAAATTGCTCAAAGGATAAATTGCATGGAACATCGATAGTTAATTGTACGTCACTGGAAGGTAACAGACATGAGCTCCTCTAATATTTAGTTATGGTACACTGTTAGAAGAATGTCTCATCTATGTTAATTATTCATATGTCTGCATTTCGTGTGGTTATTATCATAGACCTATTCTCAATAATACAGAGTATGCTGCATTTTATATTTGTTAAATTTTTATTCAAATAGCATCAGCTGCTAGTATGTCATATGACAAGATTCAATTTAACAACTAAATATCTCACAGAAAGGGGGGGGAAACTTTTATATTTGAATTTACAGACTCATGATGTAGCAAGCAACAAATAAAATATCAATGCGTGAATTAGAAATAGAACTACTGTCAGAGACTAATGGTTTTGACATAGATTTGAATTTTGAATATTTCAAAAGGCAGAGGAAACCCTACCCTCTCTTAGAACAGTAACACCACACCAAAGAAGTTTCTCACCAAATCTCCTACCTTCCTCATGAGATCTAACCACATAAATGAACATAAACATGGGAAAATCCAGGGCAGGAAATCAAAGAGAATCAGGTTAGAGAGAGAGATTCACAAGAACATATATTCAATGTCAAGGTCTGGCAAAAAAAAAAAAAAAAAAAAAGGAAATATTTTTAAGTGATATCCATAATAAAGCTATATTAACAAAATTCTACATGGTCCTGCCATGGGAGGGTGGGTATTATCTTGACTCTTGACCTCTTCTCACTTAAGAGCCTGAGAAATAAAAATCCTCTTCATCATCGCCGTTTGTTTTATACAAATTTACCATCTTTATTTAAACTGGTATAAGGGAGGAAAAATTCTATTCTGAAGTAGCCCAAGTCAGGTTCTTAACAGTCATGTGACTTTTTTTTCTGGCAGCCATGTGCTCTGTATCATTTTACTCTGAAATAACTATGTGGATTTCAGCTCAACCTGCCTTTGCTTATAATGCATGGCATACCCCGTGAGGGAGCCTGAGAACAGACTCCCTTGAAAAGCAAGGTTCTCATAGTTGGCCTGTAACCATGGAAGCAGATGCCGGTTTCTTCTTACCCCTGCTTACCTCTTTGCAGCCTCGAGCTGCTCCCTATTGTTAAAAGGGGTACGCCTTGATTTTTCTTCATCATGACCGAACTTGCCTCTTCTTCAAAGGGCATGATGCTGCAGGTCATTGGTCTAGACTGTTTGCACGGTCCAGAGAACAGCCTTGATGTAACCCTTGCTCTGTCGGAGCCACACCACCAGCCGCGCATCTGTAGACTGTAGGGGACATTGGAGATCTGTATTTGAAAAGAAGTCTGTCTGATTTTGCCATTGTGC
This sequence comes from Herpailurus yagouaroundi, assembly GCF_014898765.1. NCBI lineage: Eukaryota > Metazoa > Chordata > Mammalia > Carnivora > Felidae > Herpailurus > Herpailurus yagouaroundi. The sequence goes on from NW_024412403.1 coordinate 27,569,996, forward strand.
CTTTTCACTCATCGATCGAATGAATATCGAACCTTCTGTCGTTGCATGTGTGAAATAGATAGCTTAGCAAGCACTTTTGTGCCCAACCTGTGCGGTGGGCCAAAAGGTTTTCCTTTAGTCTCCAGAATTTTTTCTTCAGATTTTATGAATTTCCTGATAGCTTACATTATTTATATCCTTTTATTTTATCCAACTGTTGTGACTGTTTGCGTTAATTCATCAGCAGTGACTTTCTTTTGCTACCAGAAGGAGTATTTTCTTTTCTGTCAACTATGGGTTTTTTTTCTTTTCCTCTCGTAGCTTTTTAAGATCTTCTAGCTTAACTTCGTAACTACATGTGGTGTAAATGTACCCTGTTAAGCCAAAAAGTTAAGATGTCATCTTAAGAAGATGATTAGATGATTTCTATCATTTAACAGATTTAATTCCAGAAAGGTGAACTTGAACTGCCTCAAGGTATTTCAGTGCTTTGTAAGAGTAAGTAAATCAAATAATCACATTGATTTTAAGTTAAACAAAATGTCTGATAAACTCTGTTCATGGGGAAATTTTTGTTTGTTTTTCCCCTTTCAAAAATTTGTAAAAATGTTAGTCTGGAGTATTAAATATACTTTAAGGCATGTGAATTTATTACTGTGATTTGGTATGTTCAATAAATACCATTTATTTATAATATGTATCTTATGACATGATTTAATTAGAAAGTATTCAATAGGAAAATACGCTGTTTACATTTCATTTTTAATACGATTGCAATCCACTGCTTGTCCTCAATAACCAATGGCAACTATGCTACCTGCTCGTTCTAAAATGTATTCTCTTGCTTAAAATCAGTCACTTCAAGATGCCTCATATGCTTGTCTTCAGTATACTGCTTAGCAAGCATTGTTTGTGTGTGTCATCAGTTTTTGTTGTGTTTTGTTTAAAAAAAGAACCACTATCTCCTACTTCAAGGCATACCTATTTTCTCTAATTGCCACAGGCGAAGGGGAGGTCCATGACAGAATAAAGAAGGTTATTGTGACAGATGAAACATAATTCACAATGAGTACTCTTTTCATTCAGCCTTAAGTAGAAGAGGATTACTTCCAAGCTGAATTTGGTGGCAGAATGTATGTGCTGATTTTATTAACAATATGAGGACAGGCCAAAGGCAGAAAACCTATTTCTCTTCAGCTGACTGGTGGTGATTTTGTGTGTCTGTTTGGGGGTATTATTTTGTTCACCTCAAAGAGAAGAGACGCTGAACAGAAGACAGTCTGAAGAAGTGGAGGGAGTAGGTGGGGAGGGCAGGAAATAAGAAACTTAAAGCAATAAAAGTTGGGGTTTTCTAGACCAGATAATGAAAAACCATGAGATAAGTATATTTCTATCTTCTTTGCCATGCACATGAAATAAAGTCATACTTTCTTTCAACAAACATATGAGCTGCAAAAGTAGGTAAATTTTATTTCATAAACTTGACTTACATTTCTTGAGGTAATGATTTTCTTGTCTTTCATAGTCTTAATTTCAAATGGTTTGTTAGATTTCTAGATGCTGTTTAGTTTTATATGAAGGCTTAATACTGAACTTCAATCAAGTGGTATGTGCTTATTTGGATTTTTTCCTTGCTTTTAATTGTTTGTTTTGTTTCTAGTGACAGGGATTTTATTTGATCTTTATAGAATGTTTGTATTCAAATACATATAACTGTTTCTTTCTCTTTCTAATGAGGTCAGATTTTAAATTAACTAAAAGATGGGCAAAATATTGTACTTGTTAGACATCTATGCATCAGAAGAGAATTCCAGACTATAAAATCCATTGCATTTCGTTTGTTTTAAACACAGTTTTATTCACATTAACCATGTTGATTTTGTTATTCCTGGAAAAAAATTCTTGTTGCTTTATTTTCAAATACTTCCTAGCAGTTGTAGTTGATGTCGGGCTCTATTTGTAGAAGAAAAAGTAAGCAGTTGTTCTGTCTGCTAGCACATCTCTGTTACAGACCTCGCTGCTATGTTCTTGTCAGTCCTGGTTTGTTATTCCAGAAAGTGAAAAAAAATCCAAATTCTAGATTGAGGTTTTTCTCAATATAATGGATACATTTCATACTTCAAATACTGCAATGAATAATTCAGATGCAACGAATTTATGTAGGTATTTCCTGGAAGAAGGCATACAAATCAGAATCTGCACTTTTTCATATATATACATATATGTATACATACATATATGTATATATATATATACATATATATATATATTTTAAAGCATAATACTATGGTTCTGTTCTACAATATCAAACAGATGACTTACATTAACCAAAATGATTTTACTTAAGTTGGCTTTCTAGCTAAAAATTTTATAAAATATGCAATCAGATTCTTTCATCTTAAGTTTGTCAACATTGTTAACAAATACTTATTACTCCTTAAACATTTGCTTCTTGAAACAGATTTTAATATCTGTTTATGTGGCGATTGAATTGTTACTATTCAAAGAAACCGTCATTTTAAAAATAAAGAATGAACTATTCTAAAACTTCAGAAAATATAAGAAATCATATAATTATTATCTGTTGGTTAAAATAGAAATCTTTTCTTATACCCCCTGCAAAAAAATACTGAAGTAAACCACATATTATGGAATATTTTAGAATGCATGTTATATGTTTTTATTAATACAAAAAAGAGATAATCTTTAAACAATATAAGAATTTCAAAGTAAAAGTATAAAAATATGTATATATTTATTATTGCCAGATCATCGACTCAGATTTCTCAATTGTAGATGTTATATCCTTGCTAATATTTACTCTGTAGAAACATGCCAATGCACACACCTTTTGCATTTGGTAAAATTTTGCACTTCTTTCATAATTACTGCTTTATATCATTTATTTGAAATAACCTATGTGATTTATTACTAGGACATATGAATGAAATTAATGAGGACTAGGGGAAAGAAGAAAACATTAAGAATGAAGAAGTTGATGCAGAAATTATTTAAATTAATTAATTTTTTAAATTAATTAATAAATTTTTGAAATAACATGTTTTATTTTATACATGGTCTGAACTTCAAATCAAATGGGGTATGTTGAAAGATCATCTCTAAAAGCAGGATTCATTTGCACTCACCGAATATTATAAATTATAGGAAAATAATTGTATCAGTCTGAGGATGAGATTTTCATTTGCAATTACATGACACTTTTTTTTTTAAATAACATTATGCAACTTCAAAGTGGTAACACTGTAGGTATTTTTAAATTAAGCTGTATATTCAGCAGAGGGTCATGAAAAATAATAAAAAATAGGGGTAAATATATTGAATTTTCATGTACTATCTTTGCAGAGTCAATCTGTTTTATTTAAAATTTGTTTCCTGTGTTTCAGGCCAGAACATTTTTCATATCGCTTTCTTCTTCCTCCCCCTCCCTAAAACACATTTTGCTATAAACTTCTGCACCAATCACTAGGAAAGACACAAACGGCAGCAGCCGTTCAGGAAGCAGCCCTGTGAATGTAAAAAAAATCACAGACTTTGATTTTATAAGACAAGTTGGATAGGAGTCAAAACTGCCACATGCGGTGTGAAAAAATGCCACCCTGGTGTGAACAAAAGGTTTAAAATGGAGTCAAGAAGCGTGCAAGCTCGATGTCTAAGCCTTTCCTGTGAATTGTCTGCTACAACCTGCAGGGTAGCGAGGGGGCTGGAAGAATAGAGGGCTCTTGGAAGCCCCAACTGAGAAACATAGGCAGTCAAATGTGTTAGTTTTTTTTTTTTTTAATTTTGTTATGTTTTGTTTTGTCTCATCTAGGCATCATTATACTAAACTGTTTTACCCAAAACATAAAACAAATCCCAAAAAAGTCACATAATGTGTGAAGAAACTGTTGCTTACAAATGAATTGTTAGATTTTTTTTTTGCATTCCTTCATTTATAGCAAAGGAAGTTACCAACTGTACTTTATATTTAGATTCCTTGTTTTGTGGGCCTGAGTTTTATTTACAGAAGGGTGAAGGGGGAGAAATGCTCATAGAATCCTGAAAACTAGAGTAAAAAAATCTAAGTACAGTACTCATGTCTGATTATCTTCTAAATAATGACAATGGAGGAAAAAAGATAACAGTTCACTATTGGAAACAACTATTTCATATCTTAATAAATAGTACAATGATAATTTTGAATGAATATTCAGCAGAAATCGCCCTTCAGAAGAAATACTACTGCAATATACATAAATTTACACCTTTCCTAATATACTGCAATGCAAAAATTTACTCCACAGCCAAAAATGTTTGTTAACCAAAAAATAGTCAAATCCAAACTTAAACCACCATCATTTACTTACATAACTAAAAAAGGCAATTCAATTTTAACTAAAAAAGGACAATTAAAATGTATACCACCATGTCATAACCACCACTTAAATAATCTCACTATGTTTATAAAGCCACATATGAATGCTAATTACATGATGAATTATGAATAGCATTTAAAGAAAGTAACATTTCCTAGGTGATTGTGATCTAATCAATACAAACACATCTAAATGCAACAAGAAACATCTTTGATGAGCACTGAAAAGATCCTTAAACTTAGAAGCCAGTTTTATTACATTTGCATCTTATCTCTTATGAAGGATTGGGTCTAAAGCTAGCAAATCCCATTGGTTATGAATGCAGGTCAAGACGGGAACATTTTTCTATTTACTCTTTGTAACACTGGATAGAAATCAATCTGTTACTTTCATTACAACCACACAATCAATTCCATTTAAAGTATAATACAACAGCCAAGTCCAAGGACAATATGGATCCTTGGAAAAAGCTCATACCATTTGCAGGGCTGTATTTGATATAGCTCCTGGTGAATTGTTTTCTTTCTAATTAGTGTACACGGTCATTTAAAACAAACATACCTAAACTGGTTTTGCAGTGTAGAATCCAACCAAAAGTAAGTATGGTTTTTGTCAAAGTTGCATTAAAAAATTATTCTGTATAAACAGTAAAAACCTTACAAGGAAAGATTCTCTCTTCATTGCCTCTAATGTGAGCAAAACATCATTACAGAGCCATTTTGATATTTTAAGAAAAAAACTGCACACACCAAAAATTCTACCTTGAAATTAGCATATGAAATCCTTATTTAGAATGCCACCTTTCTCTCATCTCTCAATAAATGACTTTTTTCCTGATCAATTGTATCTTGCCTTAAGATTACCAAGATTTTTGCTTCTAGGAGTTTTCTTACACAAAGCACAGCTCAATAAACAAAAGAAATACGTCCACTATGTATTCCATTTACACATCATAAAATCATCACTTCAGTTACTTTTAAATATAAAAACTAAGGTAATCTCCCTGCTGTAAATTACTTGAAAGCACCAGATAAACCACTGAATACCAACACCAATAGTAGTTGAATGACTTATCTTCTACTTATTTTATAAGTGAGGATATTTTCCTTTTTCATATTAGATTTAAGCATTTCAATTTACATAGCCTTCTGATTTCTTCAAACATACAGTGAATAAATGTCCTCAAGAAGAGCACAACTTACAATTCTCTCAAATATAACATTTAAAATACATGTGTTATTCAAAATGCATTCTGCCCCTTCCATAAAAGTGGGATAATTCAAATTTAAATCAAATCATTCTTGCTTGTTTTATTAAAAATACTATTTTATTAATTTTTTTTCAACGTTTATTTATTTTTGGGACAGAGAGAGACAGAGCATGAACGGGGGAGGGGCAGAGAGAGAGGGAGACACAGAATCGGAAACAGGCTCCAGGCTCTGAACCATCAACCCAGAGCCCGACGCGGGGCTCGAACTCCCGGACCGCGAGATCATGACCTGGCTGAAGTTGGATGCTTAACCGACTGCGCCACCCAGGCGCCCCCAAAATACTATTTTATTTATGCAAATTGCATGATCTTGAAATTTTGGAGTTTGGAAAAGTTTTCTCCACTTAGAAAAATGTATTTCAAATTTAGTGTCAACATTTCATTTTTCTGCAAAACTGAAGACCTGCTTCTCTGTCACCATTCAGTATTGTAACTGTTGTTAATGAATTCTCTTTTTGGTGACAAGAAGTTGGTCCTGGGACTGAGCTCTCCTCAAACACAGCCTATAAATAAGCTCTCACATGTGAGGGTGCTCCCATATGTTCTAGGAGCCTTACAGGTTTCTGAACAGAAAGGGGTGTGTTTAGTGCTATATTCCCTGCATAAATAAGCACAGGACAATGAACCCAATGTCAAAGTCCCCAGACAAACTGTCACTGCCTAGAAGACATTCTTCATCACCTCCATTACCCAAATTCTGATGGCCTTGAATGGCCTTGAACGAGACTCCTGTACAGTTTTGTTCTCTTGTTTTCAATGCCTGACAGCCTCTAACCCTACGTCCTGCTCTCCGGCCTACCTACCAGGCTACGCTTTTCAGACTAAGCAGGCACCACACTCACAGATGAGTTGTAAAGATCATGCTCTGGGCCGCAATGAACTTTCAGTAGATTCATAATGCAGAGGGCAAAGATGGGTAGACCACACCACTGACAGCAACTCAGAAGACACCAGGATGGACTAGGAGTCCATTTCGGAGTAAAGGGTACCTTGGGCTTAAATAAACAATCCATAAATCATACAATCACTTAAAAAGGCAGTAAAGTCATTTCAAGGAGGCAGGCCAAAACCTAAAAGGAAAATAGATATCACTATAATCTTTAAGCACAGGCAAGTGAACGAAAAAATCTTATGTGCTGATTTTTATATGTTATTGGCTTTTATTCCAACTGTCACGTTGTTTTTAAATGTTTCTGAAGATACACAGGGTGTTCCTAAAAACTACGGCTTTTAAACTTGTATCTCTGGCATCATATTTAACATTTTGTTTTAAGTTTTGTATTCAACTCCATCATTTATCCTTGTAAATGAGAGGTAAACTTCCTGAAAATTCAGAAATCAGCTCATCCTTCATAGTCTACCCAAGTTTGCCTGGAATGCAGGACTTCCTAAAGTGAGATCAGAATCACTAGCTGTATTGCCTTAATTTATTTATTTTTATTTAACATTTGAAAAAAAATGGGCTAAAATGTATTTTTTTTTCTTTTTTACATTTAAATTTGTTCATGGAAGCTCATTAAATGATATAAGGCACGATACCTTCTACACTGAAGGAATTTTAAGGAAAACTAATATATATAATTTACCTTTAGTTTTCCATTGGATGCATTACATTTTGGTAAAAGTAATGAGCTTGAATTACTAAATCCCTAAAAAGAAGCTATATAAAATATATTCTTTAAATGTCAAAACTTGATACATAACATTTCATGTGTCACAAAATTATAGGTCCATACTAAATGTGGTTACAATATGCTCACAATATGTCTTAGTAGGCAATAAAAACTTCAGATGCTTTCATTGTTGATCTGGACTGTAGGTGAAACCGCATGTGTCAGCTATGAGTTCTCTAATCAAAGAAAATACGTGTCGCTGTGGTTCTGGGGAAAAAAATATATCTTAGTCAATATTATTTCTCAAAGCAAAATCTCAAGTTCAAGTCTATTGGTAGGAGCCCAGTGCACTGACTCTACTTCTCAATCTCTAGACCCACATTTTACTTTAAAATATGTTGATTAAAATTTGGAACATTAGAGTATATCTAAGACCATTCATTCTTCCATAGATTTAGACAAAAAAGTTATATACAGTTTGAAAGATTTATATGATAATGTAAACTACAATAAAATGGCAACTGTTCTTTGGGGATGTGAATCATTTAATAGAGGCCTGCTCTCAAAAAGACATTTCTAAAATAACTCATAAAGTGAAATAGATATTGACAATATTTTATGTCAAGTGGTCCTTTGGTCTTAAATCCATTCACTCATTCAACTAACATATGTTTATTGCCTTTGTGCTTTCCCAGGTTTGGAGGGCATTTATACATTTAAAAAATATTTACTGCACATCTATTTAGCAACATTCCAGATGCTAATACAAATTTTTAAAAAGTAATCACTTTTTTAAAGGACTTTTTCTAGAGGATTATGTGCTATGATGGAGAACAAATGAGAGTTAGAAGGAGAAAAAAGAGTTCCTATGTAAACAGGACAGTCAGAAAAGGTCAAAGGGAAAGATCTCCAGAGGCATAGGTAAAATGAGGTTTGAAAGTGGGAAAGACTCAGACATGGCAAGAACAGTATGTAGTTTTTCCACTAGAAAGAATAGCTTCTCTGAGGGACCCAAGGCAGAAAGACTCAGCATATTGGAAGCAGTAAGACGAGACCCCATCACTCCCAGAGCAGAACCTGAGAGCAGGGGATGAGTGACCAGAGGTTAGCTGGGATGGGAGGGCAAGGAACTCACGACTCAAAGACTTAGAAGACCACAGGGAAGAGTTTGAAGTTATTCCCAGGGCACTGGATCCTTCCGGACGCAGAGTCTCTCAGGAATGACATGTCGAGACAGGACTTTTTTTATCCTTCTTAGATTTGGAGACCATCAATTGTAACCCAATATAGTAAGCAGTAGTTCTTAAAAATGTCAAAAAAAAAAAAAAAAACACCCCAAAACCTGTCATTATGTGATGAATATTTCAGGCCTCCTTATTTTTCTTAACAGAAAACTGCGTGTTTGGGGGGCGCCTGGGTGGCTCAGTCGGTTAAGCGTCCGACTTTGGCTCAGGTCACGATCTCGCGGTCCGTGAGTTCGAGCCCCATGTCGGGCTCTGCGCTGACGGCTCAGAGCCTGGAGCCTGCTTCCGATTCTGTGTCTCCCTCTCTCTCTGCCCCTCCCCCGTTCATGCTCTGTCTCTCTCTGTCTCAAAAATAAATAAACTTTAAAAAAATTTTTTTTTTAAATTAAAAAAAAAAGAAAACTGCGTGTTTGGGATATTAAGTTTATGATGTTTGTTCCCAGAAGCTACTGAAACAAGTACCTTCCTAAAAGCCAGTGTTAACTTGTGTTACTCGGGTTATCAGGTAAGGTGCATGATTCTGGAAATGAACGTATGTAACGTTCTGTATCAAGAACAGCTATATCCCAAGTTTGCCTACTCACATGGAAAAATAATTCACCAAATAGATTTTATTTAACTTTATATGTATTTAAGTATTTAAGTGAAAAGTTTAAGGGCATCATACTACACAGTAAAAAAATACTGAATCAGGAATTCTCAATTTATTAGCAATTGAATGAATTGAAGAGCACATAGGTTGCTTCTTTATGTTACAAATAAACCTTATACTATTTTCTACTGAACAATAATGAATAATATTCAATTAAAATATCCTTTAAGTCTATTGGTAGGAGCCCAGTGCACTGACTCATACTTCTCAATTTCTACTTAATAATTTAAAAAACACAATTGAGATATTTGTAGTATTATAATATTTGCTATCAAGAGCCAATATACTTCAGTTGTGTATATTTGATTGTGAAATATTGCTTTAAAAATGGGCGGCTCAGTGGATTAAGCAGCCAACGTCGGCTCAGGTCATGATCTCGCAGTTTGGGGGTTCAAGCCCCACATCAGGCTCAATTAAATATCCTTGTAAAAGTTAACTGATTAGATCTATTTGGGAAGATAAAATATGTTCACTAAAACCAAAAGGAGCAAAGCTCTAAAGATTGGACAAGCAGCTAGAATCATTACTAAGAAGCTGTGGCCAAGGCGGCAACTTTAAAAATTAATATAGCACAACTATGAAGCTAAACTACAAGGTGTTTCTGCTGGGATGTTTAATCACAAATTTCATTGTACTTTTTCAGCCCCTTAAAGAAAAATCATTACAGCACTGAAATTCCAGATATTAAAATACATGACTGAGAGCAATACACTTTAAACTTACCATAAAGTACTATAGTTGACATTTCTTTCTTTTTTTAATGTTTATTTATTTTGAGAGAGAGACAGAGACAGAGCACGAGCCGGGAGGGGCAGAGAGAGAGGGAGACACAGAGTCTGAAGCAGGCTCCAGGCTCTGAGCTGTCAGCACAGAGCCCGACGTGGGGCTCTAAGTCACAAACCATGAGATCACGACCTGAGCCCAAGTTAGACGCTCAACCGATGGACCCACCCAGGCACCGTTATAGTTGACATTTATAATTGAGGTTTCTTTTTAGTGAAGCTTTTCCCTAGTAAATATCTTACACCTCTTAAGAGAATAATACACAGATCATTTCTTCCTGGAGATTTATGTTTAACCCAGTATAAAATGAAATTAGCCTTCAACGAATGCTTAATACACTTACATGTGGAATTTTTTATTTATCACTGAGAGTGCACTTTTATGAATGCATTCAATATTTTGGTTTCCATTAAAAAGTTTTTCGATATGGGACACCTATACTAATCTTTACATACTGAAATGTCTTTTAAGTATTCAATTTGATAAATCTAATTTAAACCAGGCAGTTAAAATTGTCACTTCATATAAGATCTTATCTATTTTATGTACATGTCAATGCATTACATTAAAAGGTTTTACTGGCATAACAGTACGTAAGGGATATTAGATCACAAAGTGAGTTTCAACACAGACATCCTCGTAGCAATTTCAATGTAGGTGACCCTGAACATAGTGAACCTAGAAAAGGCTCAGAATAAGGAGATATGCGAGGATTTTCTGAACATTACTTTGAGGAGCATTCTACGTGCCCCTCCAATCAATTTTAGTGAGGGGGTTTTCAGACGACCTGGAAAGCTGAAGTTGGGAGACAGAATAGAATTACTCCTGCCTGGACTATGTAAGTGACACACATTGATGAGGTAACTGCTTTAGCATTACATTTAAAAAGAACTGCCTACAATGTTGATGGTTGGTTGGTGCAAAAAATGCATGCATGAGTGAATATGGCCTGTGCACCAATGCAGTTCAGTTCCAACCATGGAAAGAAACTGCCCAAAGAAGCACCTGGAAGAATGGTGGATGTCATTAGGGAGTTTGAGTGGAGTAGATCCTTGAAAATGCGAGGTGAGGATGGCACAGCTATCAGAGGAAAATCGTATTATGCGAATACACAGGAAGTATAGTAGAATGTTCCCAATGGTGATCTCTGATGTGCATCCAAAACGCCCTGACAGAATCAGCCAACTACATACCCTAGACAGCAGGAAGCCCACTTAAGACAGTAACAGAAAAATGAGTATCTCTTGGTACCCTCTCTGCTCTCTACTGCGGCATTGATACTATGTAGTATAAAACTACCCTTGGAAGATGCTGGAAGAGGAATGCAAGCCTAAGGTAGGAAGGAGCAAAGGTTCTCCCTTCTGTTTCCTGGGCCATGGATACCTTACTAGCAGCAGATCCCCTCTGAGCAAAAGGAGAGGTGAGTTAAGAGGGATAGGCGGTACCCAGCTAATATAAGGCTGGGCCATTTTAAAAAATTAGACTATATTTTAGAGCAGTTTAAGGTTCATGGCACAATTAAGTGCAAGATACAGAGATTTCCCATATACCCCTGCCCCACACGTGCATAGCTTCCCTCGTTATCAACATCACTCACCGGAGTGGTACTTTGTTCTAACTGATGGACACATCATTACAAACCAAAATCCATGAGGGTTCACTGTTCCTGTTGAGCATTCTATAACTTTGGACAAACGTATAATGACAGATACCCACCATTACGGTATCATACAGAATAGTTTCACTGCCCTAAACATCCTTTGTGCTCCACCCATTCATCCCTCCCTCCTCCCTGATCCCTAAAAACCATGATCTTTCTATAGTTTTATCTTCTCCAGAGTGGCTTATGGTGGTTGGACTCATACAGGATGCAGCCTTTTCAGATTGGCTTCTTTCACTCAGTAATATATACACAAGTTTCCTCCATGTCTTTTCATGACTTCATAGCTCATTTCTTTTTAGCATTGAATAGTATTCCATTCTCTGGATGTACTGGAGGGCTTTTTTTTTTTTTTTTAAAGAAACTTTTCATTCTGTGTACAATGGAAAGACTTTGTAAAGTTTTGAGAGGAATGACATGATGAGATCTGCAACTTAAAAGTATAAATCTGGCTTCTATATAGGGAAGAGGTTAAAGAAGGATAAGGACAAAGTCCAAGAGAGCAGTGCATGTGCTACTGCAATAGTTCTGGTGGGAAAGGAGACAGCGGCACTCTGGGGGGATAGCAGTTGAGATGAACAGGAGATGGTTTGAAAATATATTCACGAGGTAAAAGTAATAGCATTTGTTGATGAATCAGCTATTCAGAATTATAGAAAGAGAGGTCAAGTATGAATTTTGGGTTTTGGGCTTGAGTATTTGGGTGGATAAGGGTATTTAACAAGGGCGGGTGGTGAAATAAGGCTGGAAGTCTGACTGGAGAGGGTTGATGCCAAGCCAAAAACTCAGCACCTCAGACATTTTCTATTAGAGGCATATAAAAGTCCTCACCAAACATAAATCTCATTTCCTTCTCCTTGCAGATTGTTGGCCACTCCTCTTAGGCTCCAGGGACATGAATAATGTCCTTAATAATGTCAAAGAATTTCCATCAATCCTTAATTGCCCACTAATCTGTTTCTACTGTCTTAACCATCTCCTTAATGGTGTTCCCAGCCACTACTAAATTTGACATTTTATATCTGGCAATACTTTCTCAGTTTGTTTCTTTAATTTTTCTTCTTTTTTTCTTCAAATTGTTGTTGTTGTTGTTGTTGTTGTTGTTGTTGTTGAGAGACAGAAAATCCCAAGCAGGCTCCTCACTGTCAACACGGAGCCCCATGCAAGGCTCGATCTCATGAACCATAAGATCATGACCTGAGCCGAAATCTAGAGTCGGACGCTTAACTGACTTAGCCACTCAGGCGACCCTAATTTTTCTTTTGCTTTCTTTTTTTTTCTTTCTTTCTCTCTTTCTCTTTCTCTTTCTTTCTTTCTTTCTTTCTTTCTTTCTTTCTTTCTTTCTTTCTCTTTCTTTCTTTTTCCCCAAACTGCTACTATTTGCAAACATTTATGTCAGTCAAAATGTCAAAAATATTTGTTGGAACTCTAAATAAATAACATAAAAGTAGTCCATGACAGAGTGCTAAGATCATTTGTAGCAGGTTGTGTTCATAATCACTGGCTAACATGATAAAGTACAGTCCATCATATTAGCTCTCATTGGCTATAAGATTAAAATAGCACTCAGCATATAAGTAGCTTATTATATTATTCTTTCTATATACATTTTTAATAAAAATGATGGACAGGGGCGCCTGGGTGGCGCAGTCGGTTAAGCGTCCGACTTCAGCCAGGTCACGATCTCGCGGTCCGTGGGTTCGAGCCCCGCGTCGGGCTCTGGGCTGATGGCTCAGAGCCTGGAGCCTGTTTCCGATTCTGTGTCCCCCTCTCTCTCTGCCCCTCCCCCGTTCATGCTCTGTCTCTCTCTGTCCCCAAAATAAATAAACGTTGAAAAAAAAATTTAAAAAAAAAAAAAAATGATGGACAGACTAATAGCATTAAAATCAATTAGCAGTACCAATGTTAATTTCTTGGTTTCAATTATTGTACTATGATTATATACGAGAGTAACATTACGGGAAGCGGGGCCAAGAATATATGGACACCCTGTGTATTATTTTGTAACATTTCTGTGATTCTAAAATTACCTGAAAATACAAAATTAAAAAGTAAATCATTACTGCAAGGGCAGAGTTAAAAGGGAAATACATTTGTAAGATATCTGAAAGAGACAGGTATTCAAACATCAGCACTAAAGGGATATAATTCAGTGTTATGCCTTTACATATTCTTGATTAAATGCATGAGTTCACTTACATTTGCAAATCAAATCCAATTAATTTATATGAAATAAGATAAAACAGGAATACATGAATAAATATATGCCTATATAAAACATCTTGGATCTTAATGAATAAATAAGAATTAATATTATCTTTAAGAATTGTAAAGGAGTTGAGAATCCACCA
>NW_024412403.1:27584320-27629745 GCF_014898765.1 Herpailurus yagouaroundi
GCTTGCCCTTGTTCTTAAGAAAGAATATTTTATAAATCCCCTGAGTTCTAAGCCACGTCTTTTAACTATACCTAAACTGTCCATCTCAACACCATTTTTCTATTTACTCAGGTACAAAATGTCAGAGTCCTCTTTTACTCCTCCTCCTCCTTTTTTGCTTCTGTGGAGTCTCCACATCATGCCAAGTCTTTGTCTTCATTATCTTCACCTTTATCTTATGTTAAATCCTTAGTGCTTCTCTAGGATGCTACGTAAGAATATCTTTCTAAATACCATGTTTATTTTCCCTGACTCAAATGGTCCTTTCCATGTATACAAGATAAATCATTCATTACAAATTACAGACCTGGTCATGTTCAAAGCCTTCAAAGGAAACATATCACTTTAACAAAGAAAGGTAAAAAAATGAATTTAATAAAAAAAAAGATAAATAAATAAATAAGGAAAACAGAAAAAAAACCCTCCTCTAGAATCTCATCTACATCATGACTCCTTTGTGTCTTGTAAACCTCAACTCACCCCCTTTGTTCCATGTATGCTCCCTGCCCTCCTACCAAAATCGATTGTCTGCTGTCCCCAAAGAGGTTCACACTTTTCCATCCATGCCTTTGTTCGTGTTGTTTTCTTCCAGGTGAATATTTTTGTTTTCTCAGTCATTTAAAGGACCAGTCTTAATGCAGAAAATCAAGACATAACATTCAGATGACAGAGTGCTCTTGCCTTTGAAAGGCTCCTAAAGAAAGATCACTTCATACATGGAACTTTCCTAATTCATCTGTTAGTATATAGACTTTTCTCCCGTTGACCTGCCTTCTTTATTGTGAAGGCATCAATATGACTGTACCCTGATATGTACACATATTGTTTTCACAGGTGCTAATTTTACAAGGCCTGAATCTGTTTACACATTTTTTTACCCCTTGAAATGTTCACCAGAGAACTGGGGGCTCAGTAAAGATCAACAGAATTAAAATGAATACTGAAGGCATTCTCTAAGAAGCAAGGAGAATTCAAACTCAGTTCCCAATCAACTCCTCCCTTTCCTACCCTAACCTCCTTACTATAACACACTTATCTATATATTTTTTAGCCTTAAAATATTGACAAGCCTAGGGGTGCTTGCTTGGGTGGCTCAGTTGGTTAGGCTTCTGACTTCAGCTCAGGTCACGATCTCACAGTTCCTGAGTTCGAGCCCCAACATCAGAGTCTCCATTCTCAGCAAGGAGCCCACTTCGAATCCTCTGTTTCTGTCTTTCTCCCTCTATCTCTCTCTCTGCCCTCCCCCGCTCTTGTGATCACTCGCTCTCTCTCTCTCTCTCTCTCTTTCTCTAAAACACAAACATTTAAAAAATATATTGAAAAGTATGCCACTTGGCTAATAGTGTCATTTTAGAGTTTGGATTAATAATAATCACTGACCCACAATTAAATATGACATGATTATAGTTGTAGAAACCAAATGTGTCCTTAATTCTGCATACTGTTCAAATTTCCAACTGAAGGAAAGCATAGCTGAGCTGGAACTATGACCCATCTTCAGTTCACTCTATTCAGAATCCTATTCTGTCATCATATTTATTATTGAATATTTATAGAGTCCCTGCAAGTGGTTGTTTGAGCTGTGCCCTATGAAAGGGACACTGGCCAGGCAAGTAGGTGAAGCTGAAATCTAGCCCATACTCTGCTTCCCAAACCTTAAGTATGACTCCAGTTATACTTACAAGTATGCATGTGTCATCTGCAGAGAAGAAAGGACACCTTTTTACAATTCACAGAAAGTGCAAGGGGGGAATTAAGGTAGCCAATAAGCTTTAATATATTGTATAGAAAAACTTTTTAATACTGAAATCCTTGGTGTGTTTTTTTAAATCCAATTTTGTTGATAGGAGTACAATTTTCATCTAAGTGTATTCTGACATAAAAGCAGTGAAGAATTCTATGAATTAAACATATACACTCTCCCTAGAAATAATAAAAAGATACATTAGGTCATTGGATCGATTTCTTTTCCAATGTAAGATTGTTCTCTCTTGTGTATTTTTCATTGCTCTGTCCCATATGAGTCTAAACTATTTAAACTATGGTTCTTATTCTATTTCCCAAGGGTGTTTATTCAAGAATCTAACAGACATCCATGATGATGAATTGAGGGGTGGGTAGTTTCATTTTATGATTTTTTGATGAAGTAAACTGGCCTAGAATTCAGGCCACTGTTTATTATTATTGTTATTGTTATTAACGTCGATATCCATTGGCCAACTCTTATATTCATCATGCTCGTTATCTGTAATCCTTTCTACAAAGTAGCCTAATACGTAGTGTTATTTCCAGTTTTTACAAAAGAAAATTCAGGTGTTTAGTGATATCCTCAAGTCCAGATGGTAAGTTTGATGTGTTCAAACTCAAACTTAAATCCAGTCTTCCTTGCTACAGAAGATTTCCCTACTCTTTTAGATGATATTGTGCAACCCATGTTCCACTTTCTTAAGTAAATTTATTCAACAAACACTTACAGGATACTTCTTATGTGCCCTGCATTTTCCTAGATGCTAGAGTTGAGCAAGAGAGACAATATTTGCTCTTATGGGACTTACACTAGGGAAAGAGACAATAAACAAATACCTAAATACATCAGTTCAGGTATCAACAAGTACTATGCCATAAAACACATCAGGGTAAGGGAATGGAGAGTAATGAGTTGGAAGTGGTGGCCGGAAGGTCAGAGAATGTCTTTCTGAGGAAGTGATATTTTAGTAATGGCCTGAATGTAGCAAGGAGAAAGACACACGGACGTTGAGTGGATGAGGGTCCCAGGTTAGAAGAATCATGGCATTTCAGAGAAACTCCATGAAGGCCAGCATCACTAGGACAGGATGCATAAGTGGGAGAGGGGTAGGAGGTCAAGTCGGAATATAGGTAGATCTCATAATGCAGGCTCAAGTAGGCAAGGGTAAGAAGTGGGATTTTCTTTTCTGATGAGAAACCATTGGAGGGCTTTATCTAATTTGCATTGTTGGCAAACCACCTTGACAGCTGTGTAGAAAATTAACTCTAGGGGGAAAAGAATGGAACAGAAATACCAGTTCGAGGCTATTGCAACATCGCTTCACCAGGGATGACAGTGGCTCAAGGAAGAGTGGCAGCCCCAGAGGTGGGGAGAAGTGGCTACATTGGAACAGAGTTGAAAATCGAGTTGGCAGGTCTTGCTGATGGAAAGAATGTGGGTGTAGAAAAGAGAGAAATGCAAGATCACACCTAGGTTTTACACAAGATACTCATGGGGTTGTTGGTGCCCTTCAAATTGGAAAAGAGCAGGATTTTAGGAGTGGGTAAGTGGGAAATTAAGAAGTCTGTTTCATACATGTTATTACTTCTTATGGCATTTTATACATGTTTCTTGTCTGTTTGGGGCCTATGATACATCAAGTACATAAGAAAAGATCTAAAGGGTGTTGGCACATCCCTCCCACAGATTTATGTAAGATGTGAAAAAAAATGTCTCCCTACACATATCCACTCACCCACAAATACAAAAGTGCCCCTACTATTTTATATTATGCCTACATAATTCTTCATTGGGACATAGTTCGATTTGGATCATCAAATCAGTGATTACGTCTAGCCGGAGAAGAAACATGCAATGAATATTAATCTTTTTGCCATAGATCTTTCCTATGATGTCCAAGGGCAATTTTCAATGGGTCCATTTTCTCTATCTAAAATGTGTGTTTTCTTCTGGTCCTGAGATTGGAAGCAGAGATACAGAGTTCACTGAGATTTTTTGCCTTCGTTGGTTTTTCTGTCTCTTTCAGAATAATTCTCAAAACACGTTTCTTCTAAAAGCCTTCTCTGACTGTTCCAGACAACACCTTAGAACAGCCTTACGACTCTTAGTTTTACTTTTATTTCTAGGTGCTTTCTACCTAGGAGTATCGCAAGCTGCTTAAGGTAAGAAGCGATGTCTTTTTGTACACTCAATATCACTCAGTGTTGAGCACAGAGCTCACATAAGAGGACTTCGACTATATTTTGCTGATTTAAAAAGAAAAAAAATGTCTACTCTCCAAGATTCAGAAAGGATACAAAATAGTCGTGTGTGGACGTTAGTCATGTATTTGTGAAATCATCATCTGCTAACTCTGGAAGCAATATTACAAATAATCTTACCCAATTCTGCTCTGCCTTTGAATCTTTGCTAGGTAAACTGCCACCTGCTAAAATCAAAAAAGACAAACTGACAAACAAAAAGGACAAGAACGTACATCTGTGCCTGACAGTGAAATGCTTTGGTTTGCTGGTGACTGGCTTATTCTTTGGAGTTTTACCTTTTTAAGTTATTTTTGTCTATTTTGAACTAACATTCCTATGTTTATATTACCCGTAAATAGTGATCATCAGCATGAATAGTAAGAAGGGAGGAAACAACAAAACATTTGAAGGAAGCTTTTCAACAACCAAGTTAAAGACTCCTCTCCACCTGACTGGAACTTCAGGTGATAATTATGTGGTGATAGTCATTAGGGTTAATGTGCACTATGTCAATTTTTCAATCTGTAAGGGTCATCCACACACTAACCACATTTCCTAAATAGTCTATTATACTGAAAAGAAAAGCTTTTGACCAGCAAACAAGTACTGGTGTCCATGTATCCATGGTAGTTTGCTTTTTTCTATTGCTTGTCTCTTACAAACTTGAATTCGTGAGAGTTAAGTTTCAAAGACTTTATCATCTTTGAGTAAAATGATCAAGCAAGTTTTCAGGCCAAACATGGCTGAGCCCTGCCACATTTAGACTCAACTAAGGTACAAATCCTTTTTGAGGTTCAGCCTAAAATAGTGAGCTTTTATCTTTATGCACCTGATTTACTGGAAAAAAAAGACATGAAAGATTTACCATGAAAGGAAATGAGGCAAGAAGTGCATGTCTATATTTTAAGACTTTTCCAGTGACGCATGGAAACACCAGAAATTGTTTTCTCAAGCCACAAGTTGAAAGTAGAGTGGCCCATTTCTATTTTACATCTATTCCTATTGATCAACGTGGCCAGATAATTCCACCTCTCCTTTTCCCACAGTTTTGATTCAATCTGTTATAAGCCCATCTTTTAGAATGCTTGCTGTGCCCAGTGGTTAGAAACAAATTTGGTTCAATACTAAACTGAGTAATTCAATTGGACAGCCAAATAGCTGATATTATACTCATCAGTGACTGAAAACAAAACAAAACAAAAAAACCCCACAGGGATAAATTGGATTTGGTGAGAGAGATGATAAAAGACCTCGGTGAAAATATAGTGGGCAGGTTTGTCAACATGGAGAATTTCTATTTCCCTTCTTGAGTATGTTCTTATGTGTATGATGTTTCAATATATCTTATACTTTCAGTATAGTATCTCTTAACCTTCTACCACCAAAATGTCTTGTCAAATTCCCATGTGTAGCAGACCATCAGGAATTCTCAAAAAAGAACCTTACTTAGCAAATGAGCTTGCATCTTCTAATACAAAAATCATGAGCATGCTAATGCTAATACTAATCACCTAGAAATGGTCTAAGGGGAAACAGAAAAATAGGGTCCTGAGTCTTTCCTCTAGAGCAACAGAATCTCGATGAAGACAGAATTATCAAGAGGTAGTTCTAAAACATGCAAACTCCTCTTAATGGTGAGAAGAATACAGAATTAGCACACTGGTGTCTGGGAAGATGAAGTCTAACTCATCTTGTGTTAGAAACAACTTCAAATATGACACAAAAATTCATGGATATTTTAGCATTCATTCACCTCCTCTCATGTGCCAGGCACTGTGGACAGAAAGATGATGAATAAGACAAGAAACTGCCAATTCCAAGACAAGATGATAGAGTTGCTCCTTTAATAAGGCATCTTGACTTTTCCATAACGCGAGGATATTTCCTAAACTTTCTCTTTGATTTAAGCAAATAGAACCTTTGTGGACCTCAGGTTCATGCCAAATCTAAAACCTAATTTTATGATTCCAAAGAGTTGACAACATAGTTACAGAAGAGGAGTAAAGTATGAAAACTAAGAGAAGAAGAGACAGTGAACGAGCCAACAATACAGAGAATGGATTTAACTGGAACAGAGTTTCAGTTGGAAAACATCAACTTGAAGTTGCCTTAGGTTGATCCTTAACAAAAATACTGCTAAGACTTGTAAGTTGGAAAAGGATAATCTATTTAAACTATATGGTAACGGACTGCTGAAGAAACATTCTGAACCTTGTTACTAGGCCAGAAAGCCAGGCAGAAAGGATATTGTTTCTTTTAGAACTACAAAGAACAAGATAGAGAGACCAAGAAAGACAGATACTAAACAGAATCCTGCACACCTTAAGATAGACACTAGGTGATTATAAAAATTAATAGTAACTTGTGTATAGTTTTCCAGTTTGAAATTGTTCATACCCTGCATTCAACAAAATGCCTGTAACATCACGTTAATTCAATAATAAATGTAGAGCAGATGTTTAAAACTGTGATCATAAAAGACTATTCCTGTTCCATAAACTGTAACGTTAAAAGTGAATGTTGGAGAGAAGGAACTACCAGAGATTTGGTATGGCTTCACCCTTTAAATCCCTTTGGTGAACATAAAATAAGAATGGAGGCAATACATAAACATTCTGTTTCCTGAGGACACCCCTCATACTGAGTCAGCATGATGACTTCAGCAAACATTCTTTGATCATCTGCAATTGTTTTTTACTCCACAATGCTCATGTTCTAATGAAAAGAGAGCCTATAAAGCGAAGATAAACAACAATGAGGACTTCAATGTAGCTGAGGGCAGCAAAATAGTTTTAAAAAGAAAAAGAAATGTCATTGGCTTCTGGCACTTAACTTATCCTGTAAATTGCAACAAAAGTGGTTTTTTAAAGAATTGAAGAGGAGACGATATTTCCACAAATATTAGGTTATGTATTCTCCTGTAATTGAACATGGAAAGTTATAATGTATAAGATCCCAATCTCTGTTTCTGTAGATTATAATTACTTGTACTTTTTTTTTAAAGTCTACCTTCTGAAATATTTTAAATTCCGTAGGTCAGTCATGGAATGTGGTCCATCTTAGAAACTTGCTTTTCAGTAGCACCTCCTTGGACCTAAGAGAGTGGAAAAGCACTCCACCCCCGTATTAGACCCAAACTAGCTTAAAAGGTAATTAGGAGTGACGGAATACATTATGGCAATTCCTACCTTACTGGGAGAAAAAAAAATGATTATCCTAGGACAACAAGGAGTACTGGCCACACCTTCTCTGAAATAAGTTAAATGACTTGTATTAATCCCCCCTAAAAATACACAAATACTTATATTCCTGTGTAATGCTGATTGGGCACTTAATGATTGTGTAAGGCTATAAGATCTAACCCATTATATCCTCAACCAAAGTGTTGGTGGTTTTTAGGAAGGATGCATTAAACAGCCTTAGCACACACTAAGTACATAATTGAAAAAAAAATCATGTGCAAAATTTAGGATAAAATTTCTCTTTCACCAGAAAGACTAATTATTTATTTTGTTTCAATCATGGGAAAAAAATCTTTTACTGACTACTATCCTTCATAGATGTATCTCCCTTAAATAGAGGCCAGTTATACCTTGATGTATATTTGAGGTAAGCTTTGATACACAAAGGTGGGTTTTTTTAAATACTACTTAAAAAACTTGGCCATAGAAAGGGGGAAAAATGTAGACAGCCATATCCCATTACAAGTGCATACATTAAACTTTCGACAATGTCTCTAAGGCTATGCATGTACCAGCATTACAAGATTCTATGGGTCTTTTTAGCTTACTGACTGGGTTACAAAGTGACCAGTAGCTTTCAGTTAAATTCCCAACTAAATCATTTGCTGGTGCCCTAACCCTTTGTAAAATTAGCAAATGACTAGTTATTGCTCAGTTTCCTGCTGCTCTTTAACTTTAGGGTTAAAGCATGATAGTTAAAACATCTTTGACAAATACAACTTGGAATAAGACCCAATACACAGAGTTCCTTCCACAGATGAAATTTTAGAACAAATTTCTAGTGAACAATTGAAGTCTCTTTTAATAAAATATCACACGGATTGATAAATTAACTTCTGTGAATGAGGAACCAGAAAAAATCTGACTCACAGTGCCAGGGCCCAAATATGTTATTTTTCTTTGCTTACATTCCTTTCATAAATGACTGAGCAAGTTTATTAGAGCAACAAATTTCTCAGTGGCAAAACCATAAAGGAGGATTCAGGATGAAACCAAATGTGTGTGATACCTCCTCTGTGCCAAGTACACAGGACAAGGCTAAGGGGTGCATTTCTGCGTACTTAATCCTGCAATTCTGGTTTGTTATTTTTCAGATCAAGAAATTAAGGTTTAAACTGGCGGATGTATGTATCTTAACCAAAGTCACATACCAAGTACGTAGGGGGGCCTCGACCTTAACATATTGGTTTGATATTAAAAGTCTTGCTTACATTTTTATTTCACGCTGTTTTTCAGTTTGTATTAATTATCAGAAGCTATAACCTTGATTAGAAAATCCTGAATGCTCATATTGAATCTGGTATTACTTTGGGAGGAACCAAGGGAGTCTGCTTATCATAACCTGCTGTAATGGTGTCTGTTTGCACTAATTATTGTAATTTCTTAAAAATAAAACACTTTGCTTATATGAGTTGTTAGATTTCCAGCTTCCCACACCCATGAATTACTGTCACTGTCATTATAACACTGGGCAGCAAACATGGGGGAGTGATGTAGTTAAGGAAAAGCATATCACCAGGAGTAAGATCAGAATTGATACAGTCCTGAGGTGAGATATTTTACTCACAATAGCATACTTCTTTGTAGCATAAATAATAATGAGAATGATTGATTTATCAATGAAAAAACACCTTTACGTGCTATGTTTGTTTTGCCAGCTTTACAATCTCCTTGCAAAAAGATCTACCTAGAATTATCAGCCCATAAAAGATGAGGGGAGAAATTTTCATTTTCTCATACTTCAAAAATGGCATGAATTTGACTGAAGTCTTTTTCCATGTGGCTCATTTATAATTATCTTGGGCTAATAGGAGAATGATGATAGCTCCTAAGTGTTGGAAAATAATAAATTAAGAATAACTCTCTCTTAAATCCCAGGAACCCTTCCCATACCTCAATAGACGTACTCTGTTTGAGAAAATAAGTGAAAATATAAACATGGTATGTTTGACATTTTGGAGCATCCTTGGAGAGACATTGATTTGTAATTCAGATCACATAGCATCTTTGACTTCTCCCACTTGCCCATGCCCCCCCTCCCCAAATAAAACACAAAAGCTTTATCTGCAATGGATGGAGAGCAACCCAGGAATCTGTGCAGAGACTATCCATCACATTTCTGTCTTAATTGAATGACACCAGAATGAGATCGATAAAATGTAACAAGAGACAGCTTTGCATTTCCACACTCACTTATTTCCCCTCTCTATTACTCTCAGCCACCACCGTGACTAGAAAACCCAAGTACAGGACACGAACCCTGCTGCCAGGCAAGCTGTTAGGATATGAATAAACTTGTCAGAGAAACAACAAAACTTATAAATGTTAGAAGGGAGCTGGGGGACAAAAGGTTATTAGAGAAGTAGTGAATTGGGTTCTTTAAAAAGGCAATTTCATAGATGTATTCTCAGCCCTAAATAACCTCCTCAAATGCAACGTTGCAGTTAGATCATCTCTACAGCTCTCCCTCTGTACCCAATTTCTTGAGAATGCATGAATGTCTGTCTCAAAAGCAGATGTGGTGACATCTCAGCTCAAATCTGCAAGTCCTAGAATAAATGCCAGGCAGCTGTGATGTCCGTATGTACAAGGTTCCTGAGATCTCCAATGCATTATTGATAACCTCATCACTCTGCTAAAAGCAAAGGCTGACATTGTTATAATCTCAAGCTCTGGCTTTGCCTTGGAATCGATCACAGGAAGAAGTAAACCAAAGAACAAAACTGTACATGTAAAAATCAAGAAGGTTAAGAAGTGCCTACCACATTCACTTCACTCTGAGTGTGTTAACTAAAATCACACGACCCGCTTTGGTGTTTTTACACCTTTGACAGGTTATAGTGTGGCCGTAGACTAGGCTATATGCTGTAATAATTCATCAGTGTAATATGCCATATCTCGGGCTTGTTAGAAGGAACAAAAGTCTGTATTTTAAAATAAACGGAAGTCTTTTAATGTAGTTTCCAAGAAGGCATATTTTTTTCTTCATTCTAGTAAATTTTCTTTACATCATTTTGAAACTTAATCAGACATAGCTGACTGCCCTGTCTACACACAGCTTCTTTGCATCGCCATGTGATACGTTATGAAAGATGTGCCTCCAGAAATCTTCTATATAATTTTACTTTTATTATTTTAAATAATAATGCAAGATCATAGCATATTTTAGTGCCTCACTTCTTTATAATTCTTACATTTTTCATTATTTTCAGAAATGATATTTGAAAAATATGATAAAATATAAAAGTCACATCCCATCCCAAGAGAGAATTAAAGAGAGAATTATGATGTATATCCAAACCATGAATCACAGCTTGAGTATTTTCCATGATCACACTTGGAGATAAAATCTTAAGTAGCCTGTGGTTGCTGTTAAAAATAAAAGCACTATTTTCTTTGCTGGAAGATGGCTAAGTAATTTGCAAAATAATCATTAGTTGCAGGTTACTCCTGAATTCTTGAGCAAATGAGCATGCAGTTAAGTCATTATTTGCAAACGAAAACAAGGGGTCATATGGAACAAATGGCAAAACACACACAATTGCATTTCACCTGCAGACACCGGTCACCTGAGGCAGGATTTGACTGCTGCCTGACCAGGTAAGAGACAAGGCATGCCTCAGTGAACTTGCTTCATCCGCCTTGTACTTGTTGAGGCTTGTATTTGATATCATGTAAAATTTCCCCAAGTTACAGGTTGTGGTATTGCCCAAACAGAACAAGGCCCCAGAAAATGCAGATATAATAGGAAGGGCAGTATGCATTTGTATACATGTATGCATATATTGGGAAACATGAAAAAAATGTTATTGGTATATTCTAAGATAATTAAAACTTAAAGCCCCTTAAGCCTTATCACACTGTTTCATTATTGCTTATGCTTTTCAACGAGTCATTGCCCATTTTCCCAAGTACTGCAGGAGCCTAACCCCGGTAAAGAGACAAGTTTCATGGAATGTGGAACTTACTTGAGCATCATAAACTAAAGCTAGGTTAGAATAAATAGGTTCTACCTCGGATCATTTTTTATTTCACTCATTGCTTTTGCTTTAGTTTGTGGGCGGTTCATTCGGCAATAAGAAAGTGAGGCTATTTCTGCTGTGAGCATGCACATCCCTGGGAAAAACAAAAACAAAACAACAACTACACTAAAATACAACAAACACCACAAGGGTTTGGGAGCACCACAGTGGGATCTGGTCATACTGATAAGTGTGCACTTCCCACTGGGAAAGTTGACCAGCCCCACGGAAGCCATCCATATAGGTCAGAGGCTGGAGCTCAACGCAACTGTCACAGAGTATGAGTTCACACAAAGAACACAGCCAATGCTGTGGGGTGCTCCTTGTTGTTGATGTCATTACATGTGCGTTGTTTTTAACTTTTAAAATGAGTGTATGGCTAATTAGGGGTGTTGGCACAGCTTGGACTGATGAAGAAAGCGATTACAATTATAAAAGACTTCTGGGGCCAAAGCAGTCAAAGATGCTGACTATTCCCCATACTGGCCCCAGCCATGTCTAGATGGCTGTCAAGTATGATTATGCTAGAAGCAGCCTGGATTTATTAGGGTTTTTGTTTGTTTGTTTCCCTATAGGATTCAAATGCCCATGGATGTGGCTCATGATATTACCAGTTCCTCTCTTATGTTTTCCTCCTTATGTTTACTCCTAGTTCCTCCCTTATGTTTTTCTGAACATTCACAATACTCAAGAAACAAAAACCCCATCCTACTGTACTCTCCAGAGGCTGTGATAAGGCAGGATGAATACAAGAGAAAAACCATCTTCCCTAAGTAACTTTTATAATACTTTATCATTCTAAAAACTCAAAATCAGTCTCAAACTTGTTTATTTTTCATATTCTATGTGTGTGAAACTGGTAAGAAACAGAACACATTGGATATACACCCAATAAAGTGAGAAAGGAGCAAACAGAATTTTACTCTGGAGCATTTATTGGGGGGGGGGGCACAAAAAAGTAAAGGATAGAAAGAGAACCTTTGTTTAATCCTATGGTGTAACCTATTGAAATGCAGCATCTAAACATAGTTTATGTTTGAGTCCTCCCCCCCCACCCCGGCCCCCAGGAGTATTCTTCATTTACGAGGTGTGCATTTATTACATCACATTACAAAAGAGCCTGAATGGCTATTCAAATAGCTGCTGTAATCAAAAGATTCTTTTTGCAAGGAAACAACCATAGATTTTTTTATAGTTTTTGCATTTAGCTATGGACATCCTAAAATGATAGAAAGATTCTCATTTGTGTTTCCCCCCACTGGAACCTATTGAATTGTCCTGGTTTTTGTACAGTGTAGAACAATCCTGCAATAATAAAACATTTCAACTTTGTACAAAAGGTGAAGCTTTCCATTTGAAGTTTTCCTTTAACAGGAAAAAAATAGAGAAAATGGGTTGACAGCTTTAGAAAATTTAAACAATTCCCCTTGCCAAGATACGTATTTCATGAGTTTTCTCTAATTTCAGATTTGGTGCATATGTGTCGTGCTAACAATGAGTGCTTTCAATTTCAATGTTCAGTTTCTTCTCTCCCTGCTCAAGCCAATCTTCACCTTTTAATAGGCAATTATTTTTCTAATCGTTTCTTAAAAACTTTTTTTTTTCAGGATTGTGAGACATGAGCTCCAAGTTATACATTATGGATGCATTTCAAATAAACTGAGTGCATTGTAAACTGTAAAATGCACTTGACTGGTAAAGGTATCTCAGAATAAGGAAAAGAAGGAAGGAGGCTATACTTCAAAGTATGATAAAACTTTTGTAACGTACAAATTCATAAAAATCACAGGGGAATCAATTGAGAATTCTTTTAAGCAAAACAAATGAGCAAAGTAGTATTGGTTGCAATTGTATTAATGGGCTATGTAATGTTTTTACTATTTTCTCCCATCGGCATTAAACCTCTCTTGACAAAATAGAATACTCTCCCATTTTCCCCCTTTATTACCTATTACTTACATGGAACATACTTTTCCACATTGCAAACACAAAAACAAAACATAAAGTCAATCCTTTATAATCTCAACTGTTCATATATATACTTTCATTTGAAATACAGTGCTTCGGAAAACATTCTCATGTGGCAAAACAAAGCAGAAGAAAAAGTAGAGAATAAAGAACATGTTCTATTTTATGAGAGTCAATTTAAATATGAGGCATGTACAGAAAGACAATGCCATCCAGCCCTGTGATACCTTACAAAAGCACATGTAGCAATACTCGTTTCAATGTTGCAGACACAAATAGAATAATGAAAATTCATGTGGCTCAGCAGCTGAAATTTCTAAAGGTGATATTATAAAGATGATTCCAACAGCATTCAATCCAAATCAGAAAAAGTAGTTGATGTTTCATGAAACCAACTGAACAAACCTATAAGAGCTTCCGTCAATGTTTTAAAATTAATTCATGACAGGCTGTTTAAAAGACTTGTTTAATTATTAATAGAAACATTTTATCTCATAGATTTTTTTAAAGTTGCACTTGATAGTATCTACCACGGATTCAACATAGAAGGTAAAATACAGAAAGTGGCTGAGCCAATACTGCAAAGATCCTAATTAGTATCATGCTATAGAAAAACAATGAAGTGATTTTGTCACCAATTACTGACAATTAGCCTAAGTACAACAGTTAATTTCATGGAAATAAAACCACTATAAAATGAAAGGAACAAAACCTATCATAATTAATGGCATTTGCCTGCATTCCTCTACTGGTTATTTAATTCACAAACCATAAAAGTTTTGAAACAACTTGAACAGCTAAACACATATGCAAAAATCAAGTCTGGGTATCTGGATTTTCTGATTTTTAAGCATCTGTGGAAACACGTAATTTAGCAACAGAATTATGCATGCCGAACTTTTATCCCCTAGATCTAAATATATTATACTTCCAGCCTGTGCATTTGTTAAACAATAAAATTTAGTGTATTAAGTTGCAGAGAAATATCTTGTGATAGCTTGCCATTATCCTGTTGTAATGTGTCTAGATATAGTGAGCTGACAATATTGTAAAAACGTTACAATGTTAAAAGTTCCCCCTCTCCCTTGCACTTTTGACTCTCTCAAACTTTTCTCTCCACCTGCCTCTTTTTTTTTCAAATGAAGCCCTGTTTGTGCTCATGAGCATGGGAATGTCTGGGCTTGTGCCCCCCATGTCAGTTTCATCTCCTCCGTTAACTCTGCCACAAGTTTCAGACCTGCAGTCAGGAGGCATCCCCAAGTCAAATCAAGCTTTAAAATGTTGATCTGGCTTCTCCTAAAAGCTGGAAAAGCTTCATTTTGTAAGGTACCTACCAATCAACAAAGTAAAAGCAATTCAAGGCCAGTCACATCTAAAGCTGAAACTTCAACAACAACAACAACAAAAAATGTACCCTTTGCAAATATTTTTCCAGTTTCAACAAGTTCCAAAAACAAAACTTTCAAACCTAACAAAAACATCACTATAAACTATTGCTTAATAAATAGCCACATCGATTTTAAAACTTGAGGTATACAAATAAACATTTTAGAGGTTTTTGGCCACGCAGAGATAAGATCCTCTCTGGGGAGACCACGAGAAACTGCTTGGTCTTTTGTGCAGACTCCTGGAATGTGCTTGCTTTTCATTTCTTTCTTTGTGTCTGGCACACTGGCCTCACAGGCAGTGTCTTAAGCCATGCAGGGTCAGGGCAAACAGAGAACTGCATTCATGGACAGATCAAGTTTATGTGAGAATCTGCTCCTCCACTGCCCTCAATCTCCATATGAATTGTTAATAAAATCTCAGCCTGAAAGCTCATCAGCCCAACAGTGGGGAAGTCATGCAGAGAACCGTCTAGTGCAGAAAAACAAGATTTCTTTATCTTTTTCATCCTTCGCCAGCATTCGTGGGAATTCTGCCATGTAACCGCCTCCTGCACCAACCACCCCCGCACGGCACACACACACACCCCACCTCTCTCCTCTGCTCTCTTGGTCGCGCCTGATCGGCAAGGAAGGCCAGGAGCTAAGAGACAAAAGCAACATTCTGACACCCACAGCAAAGCTACCACAACATCAACTTTGCCTCTGCAGTTAGTTGCTGCTATAAAAACCTTCAGGCGAAAGGAAATATCAATGCTTAATTTTTTCCAGTTTGTGTCAAATAGCTGGAAAGACTTTCCCATAGCTTTGTGACACCACAGGAACTAGAGAGCCACAGATATAATAAAAGGTCACATATAAAGTGAAGAACAGAGTCATACCCTAATTAACTTGATATCTCCATGCAAGTACTGGACAGGAACAATACTCGATGGATGTTGCAGGCAATCTTGTGTGCATCTTCTAACCTTGCTACAGGCCAGCTGGGCCTCTTGTTTCCTCTGCTTTTGCTCCTTGCAAACTGTTTTAATATCGAACGCTTTTCAGAGGGATGGGCTGATGAACGAAAACATGAATTTCCTGCTTGCCCTTTAAGGTGGGTTAAAGGGGGTGCTAGCAATCAATTACAGAACAAAAGAACAAAAAAAATGACTTAAGAACCTAAGGAGTGAATGTGTTACATTCTTTGCAGTGTTTTTTTTTTTTAAACAAAGTGTTTCATTTTCATTCACCCTTATCATAAAGAGTAAACAATATCT
This sequence comes from Herpailurus yagouaroundi, assembly GCF_014898765.1. Taxonomy (NCBI): domain Eukaryota; kingdom Metazoa; phylum Chordata; class Mammalia; order Carnivora; family Felidae; genus Herpailurus; species Herpailurus yagouaroundi. The sequence continues at coordinate 27,600,226 of NW_024412403.1, forward strand.
ATTTCATTAAAAAAAATAAGACAAGTTTACCCCAGTAGTAGCTCCTGAAGGAAATCTGTTTTCTGTTCAAAAAGGCTTCAAATGCACCAAACTTCCATTTCGACTTGATAATGATTTTACAAGGAATAAAAAAGTTTGAAATTTCATCTGAATTTGTGCTTTAGATTTTCAAATTGCTTTAACACAGTCAGGTCCATTTCAGAATAAAAGTTATATTTGCTATTCTGATTGACATTTTAGCCCTATTAAATCTTTGTTTCCTCATTTTATTTTGGTTAATAAAGCAACTATAACTTGTAAACTCTTTGCACATAAATTGTTCCAAGATATCTTCCACTGAACTTTTCTCTCCTGTAACTGCACGTCAAAAAAGTTCACTACCGTTTAAACACAAATATTTCTAAAGTATACAGAAATCAATCCAAATATCTATCAACATATATCTAGACATGCCATATTTGAAAAGGTAAAAAAACCACACACAGACAGGCACAAACACAGAGTGTCTTAAAGTAAAAGGAACACCAAATGATCCTTGACCACTCATATAGTAATGTCATATAAATATACAGACTCACTTTATCTAAAACAAAGTCACTATTATAAACAGCACATTCTTTAGGTAGCATATCCTATCCATGGTTATCACTTTTGTATGTGAAATATAGGAATCAGTAGTTCAAAGGATTCTCTTCCATAAAATGTACGTCACAGAAGTTTGATAAATTTTCAAAAGAAAATTAAATTTAGTTTATATTAAACATCCCAATACTTAAGGGAATTCTACTTAGGTATTATGGCTTAGAAGCTCACTAAACTACTAAGTTGAACTCCAAATGCAAAATAAAGTTCAATAGTATCCTTTAGTGGTGATGTAAGTTATTATTATAATTAATATGTATTAAACTGTTTCTAGAAACGTCAAACTCTCAATTGTTCTTCCCAATACACCTAAACTAAATTAGTCTTTAAATAAATAAGTCAGTAATTCAACAAATGTTAAAGACTTACACAGTCATATAAATATGTGAAAAGTGTTATTTTAGGAAATGGAGAATGATCTGAAATATTTGTTGTTCTTTTACATAATAGTTACTCAAAAAGCTAATTTTATACTAATGAGTTTAATATTTAAGTAGGACTATGTGAACTCAACAATTTTTATTCATAGACTGTGTTTTTCTATCACCTATACTCAAATTTAAAAAAAAAGGCTGTGTGTTACTGAATTGTACCACCTCAAAATTTTAATGTGTTGATTCGCTTCCATTAATTTGCAGAAGAATACTAATATTTTAGTGCAGAAGATGTACTACCAAACCTCAATTTCTATCGTGATGGTTATTTTCTGAGAAAGGAATTAATGGTTTGGTAAATTCCCCTGAAGAGTTTGCTTTTCAAAATATGTGTGTTCAAAATATGAGTGTAGTTGTAGATTCAGGTTTTTCATCAGTGTTCTAAGGAACGTGTCTCACTGATGATGTCCATGGGGCCTTGCAATTCCTAACAGGGTGAAGGAAGAGGCCAGGGTGAATGTGCATGTTACTGGTAGGTCTGGAAGGTGGCAACCAATAGCATTTTCACCTCTACTGGAAACTCCATGAGCCACAGACACAGGAGCTGTTTTCCTGAGAAACAGCCTGGAGATAGCAATAAGATGAAGCAATTGAGAAATTTAATCTGGACATGTACATTTATATTCAGACTAGATATATCAATGTGGCCATCGTATGAGGTTTGTCAAGGCTTTTAGGGAGGCTCCAGACAAACCCAAAGACAAGTTGAGGCTTTCATATGGTTACGGACTGAATGTCTGTGTCCCTCCAAAATTCATCTGTTGAAGCCCTAACCCCCAGTGTGGTTGTACTCAGAGATGGGGCCTCTGAGGAAGTAATTAGAGTTAAATGAGGTCATAAGAGGAGGGGCCCCGATCCGATAGGATTAGTGTCCTTGTAAGAAGACATACCAGAGTGCTGGCACCGGCTCATGTTCCCATCTCTCCTCTCCCTCTCATTCTTTCTCTCTCTCTCTCCACATGCTTTGAAGAAAGGCCAAGTGAGGACATAGAAAGAAAAGCTCTGCAAGCCTAAAAGAGTCCTTACCAGAAACTAAATTTGTCCTCACTTTGATCATGGACAAAGAGTCTCTAGAACTATGAGAAAATAAATTTCTATTGCTTAAGCCCCCGCCCCCCCCAGTCTGTGATATTTTGTTACAGCGGCCTGAGCAGATTAGTATATATGTTAAAAAACAACAACAATAGCAAATTGGAATAAATAATGAACTACATTCTAAGGATAGTTATGCTTTACCTATCATCTCTTACCCTCTCAGAGAGCTACTGGATCTGGACAAGAATCTCTGTTTCCCTGCTTCTGTTGTTGAGTGTTGAGCCTTTGACAAATTTGAACTTTGAAGAAATTTTCAGGCATTACATTAAAAACTCATTCTATGCAGGTGGGTCTAGGAAGGCATTAAAGTTATGTGAATCCTTGCGAAATCAAATTGGTGCGGCCACTATGGAAGACAACAGGGAGGTTCCTCAAAAAAATAAAAAATAGAAATACCATATGATCCAGTGACCCCACTTCTGGGTATGTGTGAACATACCCAAAGGAAGTGAAAACAGGATCTCAAAGATATATCTGCACACCCATGTTATTGCAGCCTTATTCACAATAGGCGAAATATGGTTAGATACCTAACTAGAGAGTGTAATGTTTAATTTCTCATAGAGTCATTTTCCTTCAAAATACCTAAGTGAGAAAAAATCACTAGAGCGTAATGAGTAAGAGCATGGAGTTTAGAGTAAAGGTCTAGGTACAGATATGCTTCAGTTACCTACTTGTTTTTTGACTTTTCAGGTCACTTGCCCATCCAAGCCAAGCATCCTGAGTTGCCAAATGGGAACACTATCACTCACATCAGAAGACTGTAAATGGTAGGTGCTGCTGGTAACACAGTACACATCTTCAGTATGATTCTGATCATTATTTCTCTCTAACATAGCAGAACTAAGGTGTCAGAAGTTCAACTAAGGTACTGGAAGTCTACATTTGGATTTGTATATTCTTTTTTAAAATTTCAGTTTTATTGAGGTGTAAGGGATACATAAAATAGTAAGATATTTAAAGTGTATATCATGGTGGTTTGATATACATACACAGTGTGAGAAGATTCTCTCCATCTATTTCGGTTAATGCATCCAAGTTCTACTCTTTCAGCAAATTTCAATTATATAATACGTTGTTATCCACTTACAGTCACCGTGTTTCACATTAGATCCTCAGACCTCACTCATAACTGTACATTAGTACCTTTTACCAACTTATTTCTTCCACCCTGCTGCCCCTGGTAATCATTGAATTTCTACTTTCTCTTGCTATGCGTTTGACTTTTGCTTTTTTTAGATTTCACATAAAAACAATACACGTATTTGCCTTTCTCTGTCTGGCTTCTCTCGCTTAGCATAAGGCCCTCCAGTTTCATCCATGTTGTCAAAACAGCAAGATTTCTTTTTATCTCATGGCTGAATAATATTCCATTGTATATACGTACCATATCGTCTTTACCCATTCACACACAGATGAATACTTAGGTTGCAGCCATATTTCGCCCATTGTGAATAAGGCTGCAATAACATGGGTGTGCAGATATTTCTTTGAGATCCTGTTTTCGCTCCCTTTGGACACATACCCAGAAGTGGGGTTGCTGGATCATGTGGTGTTTCTATTTTTTTTTATTTTTTGAGGAACTTCCCTGTTGTTTTCCATAGTGGCTGCACCAATTTGTATTCCCAAGGATTCTCATAACCTCTAATGCTTTCCTAGACTCATCTCCATAGGATGAGTTTTTAATATAATGCCTGAAAATTTCTTCAAAGTTCAGTATGAGAAAGAGTGGTATCTCATCCTGATGCTAGGATGTTTCTGAGGACTCTGTCCATTGCATGATCTTTTAAGAGTGACTGGTGGGAATCCTCCATTCATATCACAAATGTGTGTGTGTGTGTGTGTGTGTGTGTGTGTGTGTGTGTGTGTGACACTCTGTTTTCATCCTGGCTTCAATCATCATATGTTAAAAGAAAAATAGAGAAGGTTTTTGACAGTTTGGTATGTGATTAATTTGTAAATGAGATACACACACCCACACCCCGCCCCCCCCACACACACATAATAGGATGATGCTTAATGATTTCCAGAGTGAGATCTTTTCAGATAGTAGACTGTGCTAATGAGTTACTTCTGATGCTCTGATGAGGGATCGACTGGTAGTAGGAAATAGTATGTGTCTTTTTGCTTAAAAATGAAAGTTTAAGGAAGGTTAACGATGGTTTAAGAAAATTTTGAAAAATGATTATTTGAGCCATAAAGACCATACAATTATCAAAATAATATTTGGCAAAAAATGGCCACATCTGCAGGTTCTACGTGGGATATTTTAAAGCCATTTAGGCACTCCATGGAGCCATTTAATAGAGGATATTCTATTTCTAGCTCTATTTCTGGATTTTTTTTTCTATTACTATCTATTGCTTTAAAGGTCAGAGTGAAGATTTCACAGGTATGGTTCACCCTTGCTATTAATATAGATATTGCCCTCTATTCTCATTTAAGAAAGAAAATATGTTACATGTGAAATATATAAAATGTCAAACAAAATGTATAAAATCTTATTCTATTTTATATTCATGCTCCACAGGGTAGAGCATTGAAGTGAGTTATTTCAAATGAAACTCTAGGAGCTAATTTGATTGTAAGATTATATAAATATTGTAAGGAAAAATGAGGTATGATTCTTCCAAATTGAAGCTGCCAAACAGGGACCAAAATGATTAAAATTGTGCCTCCTGAATATAAGTACACCTCCAAAATTGTTTAGTTTTACATAACATATGCCTCCACATTGTTGTACAGGAAATTATTGTATCTAAATTGTAAAATTAATGTGGCTAATGTGATTTTATTAAAAAAAATCAGGGGCGCCTGGGTGGCGCAGTCGGTTAAGCGTCCGGCTTCAGCCAGGTCACGATCTCGCGGTCCGTGAGTTCGAGCCCCGCGTCGGGCTCTGGGCTGATGGCTCAGAGCCTGGAGCCTGTTTCCAATTCTGTGTCTCCTTCTCTCTCTGCCCCTCCCCCGTTCATGCTCTGTCTCTCTCTGTCCCAAAAATAAAATAAAAACATTGAAAAAAAAATTTAAAAAAAATCCTCACTTTGCAGAAATAAATGCATCCAACAATAGAATCAATGTATTAGCTTAGGTTTGGGTAACATAAAAATTACATGCTGGAGAAAACCCAACGGCAATGAGAAATAGTTAAAACAAAAATATTTCCTTAAACCTTGAAACTTTTTTTTCACCAGATTCTTTTCGTTGGTTTGAAAAAAAAAAAAAAACAAAAAAAACGAAACACAAAAACCTTTCAAATTATTTTAGAAATAGTTAGAATGTGGCAGTTCTTAATTTGTATATGCCATGGATACTACTCTCATTTTTGAATACGCGGACAGTTGAGGAATTCAATTACGTGCATGTTGCTTATTCAGCTTTATTTAACTCTGGAGACGTTTGCTCTCCACGGAGTCCCAAGGTCTTTGGGCTTGTGCATTGAGTCAAGAGTAAATGAGAACCAGGTCACAACAGGTTCAGATGCAGAGTCTAGACAGCTCTATTTGATTCTGTTTGGCAAAACGTACTCTCCTACACCTAATTCTCATAACTATCATTCAAAGGAAGCTCTAAATATAGAGGGTTCTGGAAAAAACTATTTAGTGGAAGTTAAGCCAAAACCTTCATATTAATGGGAGGAAAAAAGCATGGTTTATAGATGGCAGTGATAAAGTTGCATTATCTTTGTGGAATATGAAATTCACTAAAATGTGGGTTACAATATGTATTGTTTATAACATTTTATGGTGTAACTGAACAGCACACGTGAACAAGGAAAATATAAGAACACCAGTTGAAGTAAATTTAAGAAATTAAAGAATACATCCATTTCACAGAAAGAGTAGTTTAAATGATATAAAATTTAATACGAATAATTTGGCAAGTGGAAACGTAACTATTGCCATTGCCAGAATAATCACACCTAACATTGAGCACATATGTTATTCTGGAAACTGTTCATTGTAGGACACGTAATATTTATTCCATTTTTAAACTGTTGTTTCTTACATGTGTATTGTGTCCTAGGTAAATCATTTACTCCTAGGAAAAGAGAAATAAGACATGATAAGATCTTTGCCTGAGATCATGAGGGAGCCATGGTTTTCTCCATATTTAGAAGATTTACGAAGTGAGGGCTACAGTGGTTGAATGACTTGTGAAATGTCACACAGCAAGTGAGAGATAGAGACGGGCTACCAATCCATTGCACCTGACCCCAAAGCCCATCTTTTCATAGACCTGTTGGAGGAGAGAGATGACCATTATTAATGCAAACTTCTTTGTTTTCCTACATCAAGATCTTGGTCGTTTATTAATTCCGTCCCCGTGTTCTCCTGCTCTTCTGTGCATGTGTTCACATGCATGTGCGTGTGTGTAGTGGTGATAATGATAATGGTTTTCTGTATTTTCTTTGACATAAAAGTTTAGGAATTTGATAAGGATGGGAAGGTACTCGAAAGAAAAATTCTTGTACTCCATTTAAAGCCTAAGGATTCTTATACCTACTTTTATCGATTTCTTGGTTTCTTTTACATGGTTTCCTAAGACCACTATGAAATGAAGGACAAAGACCCTTTAACAAGAAGGGAACGACAAATGAACTATTAAAATCTTCTTCTCTTTCAGCATATGATATTTTTGTTTCAGAAATTCTTTCATTTTAATTATAATGCTTTCAACTAATCTTCACAAGAATTTTTCCAAAATATCTTTTAATGTGAAGCAATTACTGGCATTATAAAACACACCATATATTACCCAGCATTAAAGGGTCTCAAAATAGGGCCACTAGTTATGGTGATGCCCGCTGGTGGCAGAGGACAGTCAAGAAGACATCTCAGTGTGGTTTTAGGTTTCCTACAAATATGAAGAGCCATATTCTCTACAGTTCATTAGTTAGAGAGGATGTTTTTCCTAAAAAATGTTTAAATACAAAAGTTTTACTACCATAGTCAAACACAAATGAGATATTGTTCCAATGTGAGATATAAGCTCAACGTTGTCCATGTCAGAAACGTCCTTCTAAGAGGTTTATTGAACAGTATCTTGGAAGGTTACCACTTAAGAAAATAAGATGAAGATTTATACACACAAGATGAGTTAAGAGCCACTTGATTCAGCAAATACAATCTTCACAGGGATATCTAGTGATCTTTCAGTTTGATTAGCACTCATTCTTGTTTCTTCCTCCTGATTCTCTTTATTTACTAATATGCAGTGAAACGTTGCATTTTTCTTCAAATTTATTATTTATCCTGTGCTTTCTAACAGTTATTTGTAGAGTATTTGTTGTGCTACATTCACTGTGGCAAAGATACGGCCTAGTGTACTTTATTTTGTGGCTTACATAATTTTTACTGAAACATTTGTTTTACCTTATTTACTCAATGAAGGTACCTATTTTTTGTAACCACTAATTATGATACATAATATTGGTATAATATTGGTATTTGTCTGTATAACTATATTTACCAATTATTTAACACATTGTGTTGCTGGTTTCATAAAAAAATTTTCAGACTCCAGCAGTTTTGAAAAGCTGTGGTATGTTATACTTCATTTTATAGTAGATAGAATATTACCACATTGTCAGAACATATAAATTCCTATTGGATTAAGTTATACAATTTACTGTATGATTTCACCACCACCAATATGCCATTAAACTACTTGAAAATCACATTACATACTTGATCTTAAAACACCCCAAGTCCCTATATAGTCTTGATATAGATCAAATGTACCAGCATTTCTTACTCTCAGAAATTTAAAATGATTTTTAAATATGCCTTCTCAGTGACATTTCTCTACTGTTAGTCTGATCCTTAGCATTTGGTTCTCATGAACCATCAAAAACTAACCGGATATTTCTCTCTGCCACCATATTTTAAATTTGTAGGTATGAAAGGTACTTATTATTATAAACTTATGTTGTCCAATAAACTAGCTATTAGTGAACATGTAAAATATTAACTCTGACAACATGTAACTCATTGGGAAAATTATTTCAAGGGTCTAAAAAGTAAATTAACTGTACTCTTTTCTTTGCATCCCTTAGTAACAACTGTTCTAAATATTTTTGGATTATAGACTTCTCTGAGAAAAAACCCACAAAACTCTAGACCTTTCTTAAAAAAAAAAACACCTGTTTATGAACAAGTTGGGATATCAGAACCATGGGCAGCAGGAGCTGAGACAAAGAAATCCAATACAGAGGAACAGTGACCAGACTTCAGGTAGAAGTTCCAGGTTGAGCAATCGATAGAGTGTCCCAATGGGGTGCCATGAGATTGGGTTAAATGCAATTGCAACTGGAGCCCAAGACTTAGCCCAAGTGTTGGACACTGACAGCGGGGGGCTTCAAGAGCAACACAATTCCAGAATCTAATCATTGAGATTCGAGTGATAAGGATTTTTATAACATTCCTCTATGAGGGATAAGGGGTTTAAGGAATTGGTTCTAGCCCAGTTCCCCCCCCCCCCAATGAGGGATAAGGGGTTTAAGGAACTGGATAGAGCATAACAGGAATGTTAGCACCCTGGCTAGGCTGGCTGTGCTCAGGGTTAGGCTATAGCGCCTATGAGGAAAGTCAGCATGACTGTACTGACACGGCAGAAGGGGAGAAAATAGCCGAGAATGTTGTACCCCCCAGAAAAACAGTTGTGTGTGGATCTCAGAACTTGTCATATTACTCAAAACGGCTGAACATGGTGATTGTAGTATTTCTCAGAATCTAAGTGGTATCCCAACTCCACACTTCTCTTACCCAGGACCTTTGGAATACAGTTAAAATCTATGATAATCACAGTTTACTTCACAGTATGGCTACATAGTAAGTATACAGACGCTTAAGTTGGCTTGCCCAGCTTCATCTTTCAACTCAATCAACAACTAGCTATGAGACTTTAGATCCTGCCTTCTGGACTCTAGTTACAAATCTGTAAGATAAATATGCAAATAATATCCAGCCCAAAGGGAAGTTGTAAAGCTAAATGAGAACATGTGTAAAGCATTTAGAGCAATACCTGACACGTAGCATGTGCTCATTTAATCTGTCACATATATGTTACATTTTGTTCAGTAGATTACTTTCATTCTAAGTCTTTGAAATGGTAAATAGTGCACAAAGTCCCAATTTTCAGATACTTTCACATGACAACCCATGTATTATTAGACTCTCGTTAAGAGTTTTGGGGATCTGGATTCATTCCAACGCATATAATTTCCTGGTGACAGAGTCACCAGGCCCACTAAATTATTACCCCACGTTGATGACAACTTAAATGTTCTATGTGTCATCTGGGTGATTTTGCGTCATGAACAGACTATTTATTCTGCAAAACTCAAAATTTTAAAACATGTTTGAATGGAAAACACGTAAGACTCATAGGGTCATAGCTCATACTTGGCAACAGTTAGACAGGAGCCTCTCTAAAGAATGGCACATTTTCACCAGAAGCTGTCTTAAAATTTTATAACTAGAATATAGGCATCAGCATAAGAAAAAAGAAAAGAGATTTCTGAGGTGATTCCTATGAGCATCAATGTGCAATATACTATATAACATTCTTTTCCACAGAGCTTCCAAACCCAATAAGCTCTAAAGAGACTAACGTCTGCTTTTTGGTGACGCCATGCTCTGCCACCCTCTCATGTGCCTTACCTTCACCTCCCAGCATGGGTATTGTGGAACCCAAGAAGATTAGACAATCAGGTGCCCAGTCACAGTGCATTCTATGTTGTGCTCTCTCTTAATAAGCACTAATTGAATTTCATCAAATAATCATAATTCCAATTATAATGGTGATAATACATTCTCTGAAGAAAAAATATTTGTTATCTTCCTGTCTCCCAGAGAGAGCTATTACCTCAGGTGAGATGTATGAATAGATTTAAACTAACCACATCAGCAATATCTTAAATACCAAATATTGTAGAATTTCCTGGAGAAACTGAAGACCAAATTTAATTTGTCTTTTTTCAATTATTTTTAAAGGTTTTTAACCCCAAACAGAAATCTCATTTTGCTATTTCCTTTTGTGCTTATGGTCTCACCTGAAAAACTAGTATTTATATGTTGCCCAATTTTTTTTTCTTTTTCTTTTTCTTGTAATTTTTTCAATTCTCTTATTCTTATTATTCTATTATTCTCCTTTAGCATTTTTTCCATTTGTCGAGAAGTTAAACATTTGAAATGCTATTCTGTTTTCCTTCTCTTTTTAAATGTACACATTGGTTTGTTTATATGTATGATTTCTTTGCCAGCTAAATTATGATATTCTAACTGGAAAAGTGATTTTTTATGATTTTGAGCCACAACATCTATAAAGATTCAAGATACATTATAATTGTTCAGCTAATTATTTCTGACAAGATTATTAATTATAAATATATGAAATGCTTTCATTTTCTTGTAATAAAATTAACACTGAACACTAAAACTTTTTATATTAGCCCTCCATTACTGTTAGGATATATATTTCCCTTATCATATGATGAGTCACGTTTATTTAAGAGGTTGGTATTTTGCAGTGAGAATACAAATTTTTAAGAAATGGAAAGAAAAACTAACCAATAAATCTTATGAAAGGACCAGAGCTTTGGAATGTCATAAAAATCTCTAGTGATAACTGTAATGAGACATGTGATAAGTAATATTATAATGACATACTATAAGAGGGACTTTACATTTGAAAATCCCCAACTGTAAGAAAACAAAACAGAATATAATCATGTTAACCAATTGAAAAATAGCACTGAACTTTCAAAAAGACATAATTTTGTCCTTTCATGTTTCAGTTGAGAAACATTGTCCATCTGGGTATGTTTGTGTTCTGATGGGGTTCATGCACCCCCTCGTACATGCTCAGTGGGAGGCAGGTGGAAGGATTTGAAGTAAAACCTTTCTTTTCCCCCAGAAGATTGATGTTTGGGACTTAAAGCAAATATGCTGTGTGTTTTTTCATGAGAACATATTCCTTGCCACCATTACAGATCTACTTATTTGAAGATACATTTAATTTTCGTTTGAGAAATAATACGAAAAAAACCGACATCATCCACTTTGACTTGTTGCTTTAGGTGTTCTACTCACCTCTAGTGCATAACCCAAGTGACCCCCAAAGAGCCATTCAGTAAACGCATGTAAGAATCACAGGTGTTTTGCTCACAACTGTATCCTCAGTGTGTAGCAAGGCTCTCAAATGTCATTTAACAAATATTTTATTAATATAGTCAAAAACACATCACTGAATGAATGGAAGGACTTATAGTCAATAATTTTATACCAACTGTCTTATATGATAAAGTAACAATATAAGTATGTGCACAAGCATCACTCAGATTTCTGGAACTCTGTAACACAGTAGACAACAGAAGTTTGGGGACTTAGGTGCTGCATAGATTTTCATTCAAATTCCTTCACTGGATTTAAAAAAGCAAAAAATCCTCATATGAGAAAAGGAGACTCACTATCCCCCTTAGTTTGCTGCTGACAGGATTAACGTATATAATACCGAGTTTATGAAAGCCATCCAAATAGTGGACACTTTTTCCCCACATCAAAGTTTACATATCTATATTAACGTTTTAAAGAAATGCCTAGAATTGAAGATATTCAACAAAAATAACTGACAAATATGGTGCAAAATGTATTTTCAAAGAGAATTAAAAAACTGGGATAGATTTTAGAATATTATTTGATCCATTCCATACATGGTAAGAGGCAATGTTCCTAACTATAAAAATACATCCCTTTAAGCTTGAAGATATGCACATAGACATACTTTGCCTTTACTTGTTCAACAATGACTTCCTATCTTTTTTTAAAATGTTTTCTTCATTTTTGAGACAGAGAGAAACAGAGTCTGAGCAGGGGAGGGGCAGAGAGAGAGGGAGACACAGAATCCGAAGCAGGCTCCAGGCTCTAGGCTGTCAGCACAGAGCCCGATACGGGGCTGGAACCCATGAACTGTGAGATCATGACCTGAGCCGAAGTCGGAAGCTTAACTGACTGAACCACCCGGGTGCCCCATGACTTCCTGTTTTTAAGTGCCCTCATTGGTTATTTACATAGAGAATAAGCAGTCATTCTATTCAGAACAATAACAATACTAGCAATAATTTTAAGACAATGATCTGTTTATTATTCTTTTCCCTCTAATATTGGAAAAGTCCAAATTAATTTGCCTTCTCCTCAACGGAGATGTTTATGCTTTCCTTTCATATTGTAAATTTGATGACTGACGTAATTCAACTTTTACTTATTTTATAAACACTTGGTTTCCTTGAATAAAAATCAAATTAATAAGATTTTCTAATTTCGTTTCTTTTGACATTACCTCTGTTCCAGCCCCCCCCCCAAAATCCAGTTAGGGTCCTACGAATTGCTTTTCCAAATACCTAGTGCGGAATGCCCAAATCCACCCAACAGCACTTCATATCTGATTTTAAAATGAAGGAATTACTTGCCTAGTTTGGATGTTTTGGGACAGTAACTGTAACACAATCCTTCCACTTAGTTCCTTTTATTTTAGTCCAGATAGTGACTGTTCCCTGAAAGCTGCATTCTTGGGACTCTCCTTTTTTAATTACAATTGTTCCCATACTATTAGCTAAATCCTTGTAGGTCAATGAAATTATAACTCCAAACCTGCATAAAAGTCTTTAATGTCTTGTTTACCATTTCTTTTATCTTCCTTACTAAGTACACCTTTTTTTTTTGAGGATCTGCTATATGAAAGAAGTGCTAGAATAAACTTAAGGCATTTTCCTGACACCAAAGGATTAGAAACTAATGAATAAATCACAAGCATTTCTCAGTGTTTGGTAGAACCACACATTCCCTAGGAAACATTTGAGAAAAAAAAATTGAATTGAGGCCAAAAAACAAAAGAAAACAAACAAACAAAACAGTGGTTATTTCTTGTTTATATTCTACTACCTCTGTTACATACAGACAATTCAGGAAGCTATATACAGTCTGGAAAATGGTGGATAATAAGACAGATGGAATCTGGGACCTTAAATGTCTTCATTGAGCAGAGACAACTACCTTCTGTGGACAACCTACCTTCCTCGAGACATTTAAGTGAAACAGAAGTAAAATTCTACCTTGTCTGATCCACTGTATGTGGGTATCTTTATAACTGTTGCTTAAGGCAGCATGAAGTGTGCTTTCTAATATCAAAACCTGGAAACTTTCTAGCTGATAGAACTCTCCTCTCTAGTTCCATCTCCCAACTACTGCATTATGGTCTTTGTCACTCTAATGTCATTTCCCCTTTCTTTACTGGAAAAATTCTTCTCCAAGCTCAAATATTATAGACAGCTTGTCCCTAATTCATTCAAACAGCTTGTCATTCAAACCATTCAGTTCCCCAAGAATTAGCTACCTGATGAAGAATCCTACGATAAAATACAATTTTGAGACATAGTCTAAGAAAGTTTGAGGCGAGTGACTTTTGTTTAACTCTTTAACTTTGTTATTATGACACTTATGTAATATAAACTGCAATACTCCGTATAAATTAAAAACAACCCAACTTACTTGAAGAAAAATCAAGCACACATTGTGTCCAATCTCTCAGTGTTTGGGTGTCAAGGCTGATAAGGCTATCTCATAAAGAAAAAAATAAAATGAAAAGATTTGACTCATAGTTCAAAGTTGAGAAGGAATGCCATCTGTGCCTACAGAGCAAATACTCCGCCTTCAAGCCTACATCACTCAGCATCTCTACTTGAACACACGTGCATTTAGCTCTGCATCACTGAAAACTGTAAGAATGATTTACACTTTGTCAAAAAAAATCAGTTTTTAAGAAAATTCCTTCTAAAAATTCAAATCTTTGTTTAAAATCAGCAGGTATCTACTATATATATATATATACACATATATATATATATGGCATGTTTCATATATAAAAAAGAGTAGACTCCTATTTATTTTAAATATATATATATACTTATATATTATGATATATATATATTTAAATATAAAGTAGCCTGAAGAAAATATTTGAATATTTGAAGGTATCAATGCTATTTTGAACTGTATTTGGTCATTCTAACTCAACAAAGCTTTCCAAGGATACATCATATAAAAAGATGAAGGGATGCCTGGGTGGTGTCCAGCTTCTGCTCAGGTCCTGATCTCACAGTTCATGGGTTCGAGCCCCACTCCGGGCTCTGTGTTGACAGCTCAGAGCCTGGAGCCTGCTTTGAATTCTGTGTCCCCCTCTCTCTCTCTGTCCCTCCCCCACTCATGGTCTGTCTCTCTCTCAAAAATAAATAAAAATTTTTAAATTAAAAAAAAGAAGAAGAAGAAAGAAGGGGCACCTGGGTGGCTCAGTCAGTTAAACATCCACCTCTTGATTTTGACTCTCACTGTTAGTGAGATCAATGAGCCCGGCCTTGGGCTCTGCACCGACAGCACGGAGCCTGCTTGGTATTCTCTCACTCCCTCTCTCTCTCTCTCTCTCTCAAAGTAAATAAATAAACTTAAAAACAAAAGAAGAAGGGGTGCCTGGGTGGCTCAGTTGGTTAAGCATCCAACTTGGGCTGAGGTCATGACCTCACAGTTTGTGGGTTGGAGCCCCGCGTCGGGCTCTGTGCTGACAGCTCAGATCCTGGAGCCTGCTTCAGATTCTGTGTCTCCCTCTCTCTCTGCCCCTCCCCTGCTCACACTCTGTCTCTCCCTCTCTCTCAAAAAAAATAATAGTAATAATTAAAAAAAAAAGACAAATAACAATTTCAGCCAATTAATTCTGAACGGAGGTAAGCCTTCGGTCATTCAAAAGCCTAGCAGACCAGATACCAGCTGTCAACCAGGAAAGAGAATATTATAGAGAAAAAATAACAAGGTCCTATAGCAGAACAAAAAGAATATGCAAGAAATTTCTTGAACCAATCTGGGATATGGGCAGACCTGGCATTAGAATCTTACTTAGCTCAAAGCACTATTAGAAATTCCTTAATTAGTGTAAGACCATAGACAAAACTTTGGTCCATTCACAGACCATCTTGTAGTTCTCAAGTTCATAAATCATCTTCTCATATTTTTCAGGTCTCCTATTTAGAGCTGAGCAAAAGGGAAGGTTTTTAGTCATTTGAATGAAAAATAATAACAGTTAACATTTTAGAGTGCTTCCTTTGTGTCAGGATTCACATCAACTTGCATTATCTCTAATTTTTTAAGAACTGGAAAGTAGTAATATAATTATTCTTTTACAGATGAATAAACTGGGTCTTAAAAAAGAATTATCTTGTTCAAGGTCATAATGCCAGTAAGCGTTGGAGGTTGGTCTATCTCCAAATACCACTCTCGGAAGTCCTACCATATATTACCATGGGTGCTTACATACAGTAACATGTATAATGTGGGGCTGACATTTGATAATATGAACATATACTGACAGTCTCAAAGCTTCCTTCCAAAGACTGAGAGTTTTAAGACTATGTACAATGAAATACTGTTTAAAATCTCAAATCTGTCTGCTGGAACCCACAATTTAGTCTTAAGTTTCAAAATAGGGAAATTAAAATTATATTAAACAGAAATTGTGTAGAAAAAAGATAGTATCACTTTATTTTCTAAACAAGCTAAAAAATTAAAAGGAGCTGAAAAGCCCACATTTGCAAACCCAACCTGAAATATCTTTATGTGAACTACTCACACTTTACACATTTTTATATAAGCTCTGTCAAAAACTGCACTGCTTTTTTGAAGCTGGAAATAAAATTGCAAACCTTGGAAAGAAGGGTTTTATTACCCATCCATAAAATTCCAGTTTACAAAGAGCTAGAATATATGCTATGGTAACCTGATCGTGCATAAAAGGGGTGATACACTCAATGGCTCACATTACTTTAATTAAAAACCTGCTTAGGGTTACTTCAGGTTGGACAGAAGCACAGAAATAGAAGTCACAAGATTTATATTCTTGATATTTCCCCTAACAGGAATCCTGCATAATATGAAGATTGGCTTATTTCCATGTCAGAGAGCAATCAATATAAACTAAATGTGAGATGCACAATGCTTGTATTTGAGGGTGGGAATATTGCATTATCCATTCATAAAGTTCCTTTCAGGGCTGACTGCCTGGTTCCTATCCAATCACTTCCACAAACTTATAAAATTTTACCTAAAAGTAATCAATGACTCCCCCAACAGAAAATATTTTACCTAAAAATACATGGGAGGAGTACCCCAATGAAAACTATATTTAAAAAATTATTAGAGAAAATACCATAGGCATATTCCAGGGGGTGGGGTGAGGGGGTTGTTAACAAAGAGAGTTAAATTGGGAACACCTCTGCAAATAAACAGAATGTGAGTCTCGAAAGTGAGAACCTGACCAAATGGAGGAGGAAAGTGGAAACAGATTTGACTAGTGAAACAGAATCCTGGAAATTAGAAAAATTAGTTTTTACACAGATCCACTGATTAGTAGAACACCTTACACGGGGGTGTAATTTTTCACAATCCATTTGTTAATTCTTCTAATTATCGTAACAACCCTAAGAGTTGCAAAAGGCAGATAATATCATCCTCATTTTACAAAATGGAAACAAATCCCAAGAGCTCAGATGGCCCACTTAACCTTTCTGCAAAGTTACAAATGGACAGAGGAAACCTTCAAACCCACAGTCCCTACTTCAGATCAAGGACCCTTTCTAAAATAATAAACTATCTCATCGACATAGTCTAATGTTGAAAAGGAGGAGAATGGGTATTCAAAAATAAAAAAATTAATCAACCTTCTTCACTTTATGACCTGGAATAATTAAGACTTAGTTTCAAGTAACCTATGGAGGGTCCAAGAGACTAACAAGAAATGTCCCTCATCTCTGTTATTATTACAAATGGAATAAAGAAAATGCTTAATATTGGGCATGATGATGTGTTACGTTTTAATAGACTATGATAACAATCTTTCAGTTACCCATTTAAACTACAGTGGATTAGGATCAGGCTAGTTTCCTGACTTGCTTACAATTTGAAGATAATAAGCAATCTTGCACTAGAATTGATCATTTTCTTTCACTGAAGCCAATTCCAACTTCCACAAACCATGGTTTCACATGTGGTGATGCCCCACCACACGAAGGAACTACACAAAGAACTGGGACAAAAAGATAATACAATTACTACTCTCACTAAGTAACAGTCTATTGATTCTAAATTAGCTAGCTATATACCAGTTCATTAATATATTTATGACAAGTCAACAAACCACAAAAAGGACCATTCTATACAAACCCTGAAGATGGTTATTTCTAAAAATATGTTTCAATTACTACAGCACTTCTATTTCTAAAATGTACTTCATTCTATTCTCTTTCTTCCCAGATTTTACCTCAAAGTCAATAAGGTTGATTAATTTTTCATTTCTGA
The DNA here is from genome assembly GCF_014898765.1 of Herpailurus yagouaroundi. NCBI lineage: Eukaryota > Metazoa > Chordata > Mammalia > Carnivora > Felidae > Herpailurus > Herpailurus yagouaroundi. The sequence goes on from NW_024412403.1 coordinate 27,617,792, forward strand.
GTGCTAACTCTACTCTTCCTTTTTGACATTAGACCATGTTGATCATATAGTATATTATGTAGAAAATGGGGTGGAAATGACACCTACAATTACTTTCTGTCTCAGGCATCAATATATATGGGACCTTTTGGAGGCTTTGCTTATAAAGTTAAATGGACTTACTTATTCTAAGATATGTGATATTTATTTTTCAAAATGAAAAAAAAATTAAACATCTCAGAAAAGTTTGAAAACTGACACAATAACAAGGCAATTTATTTAGTCCTTTAATGAGAATATACTTTTACTGGTCAAAAATCTATGGACAATAAAGAATATATCAATTATTCTTAAAACTCAGCCTCATTATTCAGCAGGAAATTAAGCCTGAACACAGGACAGTATGACCAAAATTACCAGATGCTTTCATAGAATGCAGATACTGCTCTAATGAATTCTGTTCTCATGGAAAATTCCACCTCATTTTATAAGATTCAAAATTGGTTCTCTAATGGATTGGAAACACTGGAGTTGCTGGCTAACAGGCAGAACATAACCTTACTTTATGAAACAATTTGTTCAAATATTTTTTTCTTAGGAAGTACCATTCCTTGTCAATAGCAGGTTTTACAATATCTTGTGTTTCTTAATTTTTTAGAAGTTTTTATTTTCTAAGATTAGAAAGATACTGAAATGTGCAAAGTAGTGAAGAAACCATCCATATCTTACAAATCCCTACTACCCAGAATCAACCACCAATAATATCTTAGCATATCTGTTGTTAGTATTTTCTTAAAGAAAATCATTTTATCCTTTCTGTTTAAGAAATGAAATTATGAAAAAAGCAAATAAAAGAAATAAAATGGTCAAATATGTTAAGCCACTATTTCTTAGAAAAACTACATGAAAGGGTGTGATCCAGTATGATTGTTCACTGTGAAATATGAAGATACTAGCAGTTTCAATGTGCCGATCTTGTCTCTTTTTACTTCCTAACTTTTAATGTGAATATGCTTAAACTTACCTTCTCTTGGTTTTAACATTTAGTTGTTTCTGTTAAAAATATTACTGTTTGTTGCTAAGTTTTAGTTTTATATTTAAATAGATGCAAGCTTGCCATTATTTTCCCCTTTGTGGTCTTTTTTTTTTTTCTGCATTCTTTATTTTGATTCGAACATCACTTGGCTTGATTTTATTGCCATATTAAAATTGTGCTCTCAACTAATTCAAATTCTGTAATTGGCCTTTAATTAGCTAATATCAAAAAAATTAATTAAAAGGAATACCATGTTGGCATGATATTTCTAATTTTAATTTCCAACGTTTACTTAAAAATTAGTTAAGGAAGTGAGCTATTTTTAAGACTGGTCTTGATGCTGTACTGATGCTGAAACTTTGATTCTAATCTTCAACCCTTCTGAATTCGTAGAACACACGCAATTATGTTAGCATATCAAGATGAATTATACTGAAATTACAGGTTCACCTTTCTAATAGACGTACTAAGACACAAGGCAGGAGAGTAAGAAAGGCAAAACTGGAGATATGATGAAAAGGGAAGAAAAAGGAAGAATCTCCTGCCTTTGTCACAATTCAGCAGTTTGTCATCTGAACAAACTGCTTTCTTCAAACTCATGCCACAGTAACCCAACACAAGAACAGGTCTCAGAGTCTGCCCCAGTGAGAACCCATGGCCCGCAGTTGATTTAACTGATTTTCAAGGGCTGATTATGGCAGTCTAATGCTCATACGTTGGACCCCAGGTTATTAAATAAGACGGAAGAATCATCTGTGATTTGTTGGGATCCCCATTTAAATTTTACATGCACTGATTTGAAAATGATGTATTCTGATTCAAAGGGTGTTATGGTTTTGACAAGCTATATGACACTCTCAGCTACTTGCCCAGGCACATGACAGTCACATTAAAGCTCAGGATGAAATAACACGTCTGACAAAATGGATAACCTGTGACAAAACAGCTCATTGTGCTTATGAATCAACCTACCATCAGACATGCTTAGTACCCAAGAGGCCAGCAGTATCACCAGAAGAACATTCCCAACCAAGAATAATTAGATTTCTCTGGAAGCAGCTTTCAGAATAAGTTTTCAGACTGTCACAATTAAAAGCAAAAGCTTACTATCAGATATGGAAGTATTATAACGCCCTTTCAAAGTAAATAAATGTGTAAATATCACATGGAAGTAAGGGTTTTGGTAAGTTTTCAAGATACTTGGGAAACAAATTTTACCTATCCCTGGAATGATAAGACAATAAGTAACTGAAACCCCACATCACTCAGGAACAGCATATGGGGGTGGGGTAGCACAACTATTCATGGCTTCCCTTCGTTGAATGGCACAGGTTCCCAAAGAAAAGAGGGCAGCGGTCTTTGACAAAACTAAAGGCAAAACCCACAGATACAGATCCAGCCTCACTTAATCCATCTTCAAGGTATCGATAAAGGAGAAGCTACCAGGTTCAATAACATAATTTAGAGGTGGTACATAGGCACAGAAAAGTAAAGGTATGAGCACAGTCTCTAATGGCAAGAGAGGTATAAAGAACGAAGTCATTGTCTGGTGTTATAAAGAGCTTGATGCAGTGATTATTCACACACACACACACACACATGCCTTTAGTACAGTTAATCAGACCACTACTTAAATATTGGTCAATATACTAGATATATTGCAAATGACAGGTAGAGCCACAATTCCATATATGTTTTATGCAGTTGGATTAAGAGAAAAAAGGTGAACACATTAACATTACTCAACTGTAAATGTTAGCTTTATCATAAGACAATCTGTGGTAAGGAAATATTTAAGAAATCTGTCAGTGATTATCTTTTAAAATTGTCCTCTAGTCTGTATAGACTTGGTCAGCAGAAATATTTGGAATTGAGCAGTTGAAATTTTTTCCAAAATTACTTCTAAATATCTAATTTTTTTAAAAAGGAACAATATAAGATTGTCAAGATTAATTTAAATATTAGCTCCATGTGAACTTAAGGATGCAAAAAGCTACAGTGGAATTTTATGGAGAGTTTATCTCCTAGCAAGAAATCCATTAGGACTTGTGAGGTTTGTCCATTTTTTAAGTGGCATCCTAAAAGCAAATTAAAAAGAAAACTATTAATTTTTATTCAAATATAAGTACTTGCCAGAGATGAATAGCTGATTAATAAGTTGCTTATTCATATTTGAACCTACCTTTCTGACAGTAACTTTTAAAAATAATTACTGTAAATTTAATATCTTGATCATTTATGCAGAAGGATACTGGTTATAATGGTAGCAGTTAACCTCCCATGTACTTTTAGTAAATTTTCTGCCTTAAAAAAGTGTATTCAGCTTCAAGAGCTGCTCTGTTAGCTTTAGAGATAAGTAATCACTCAAGAAGGAACTGACAACTGACTCCTTGGTTATAGAAAAGGCTTTTACATGTCAATTCAATGTATTCATTCTTCAGTTCAAGTTCAGTATTTTTTTTTTCGATTTGTAAATGTGCTGGTAGAAGATATGGAAACTTGGTAACTGCATCAATATAAGTGTCAATATATTCTGTATCTGTCAATTTGGTTTAATTTACTGCCTAAGATACATTAAAAACATTTTTCACTTACCTTGCTCAACGTGTCCATTTTGGTACACCACCCTTCTCTTTCCCTTAGAAATACCTCAGAAGCAATAAGGTCATCTTAGTAAATCAAGATTTATCCTTTTCTGGTCATGCTATTTCACAGTACTGATTTCTAACTTACAGACAAAGACAATCAAATCAACTAGGCATGGCCATCTGGAGTTTGAAACAACCAAATAACAGAATAACTGTTAAATGTATTAGTGTAGCTCTCTGAGTGGCATTTTCCCTTGTGTCATCATGCTAAGTACTCAGGGATATATCCATCCCATAATTTGAGACATCTAAGCCTGCAGGCAAGAAGTAGATAGAAACCAAATGAAGTTTAAAATACAGAAAATTGATTAGACATAGAATTGAATTAACACCTAGAAATTAGATTGCTTATTTAATTATTTCATTTAGTTTTCATTTTCCTTCAATTACTTTGCAATCTTTTATAATAAATGAAGCCAAATCATAGAGAGAATAAGTTTTGGCTTTCCCTTTTTTTATAAAATTCACCCATTGCATAAACTAGAAATGTTAAAATATTTGGTTAACTATTAATGTGTTTTAGGCAACATGAATGCAGCTTGAAGAAGACCCAGATAAAGGAAAGTGATTTTGCTAATGATTTCAAATTTCTTCAGCTTTCAATGTTAAAAACAAATGCCAAATTATCTAAAAAGAATGTTTTTGAGACAAAAGTGGTTTTAAAAAATCAGTATCAACTGACATAAAATGCTATTACAAATTCTATATAAGCAAGGCTCTTGGAACTGATGTATTTATGTCTTTACTGGAGGTATTAAAAAGAATGTTCTAAATATGTATAACTAGAGACAAACATAAATACGTTGGGAAATGAAATAGAAATAGCAAGCATTATGGCAGAATTATCACACACACACACACACACACACACACACACACACACACAGAGTTAAACAACTTAAGAATAAGGTAGAATATTAGATCAAAATTACCACCACTAGATTGTCCATGTTTATTGGTAGGCCATGCATCATAACCTATGTTTATTGGCAGGTCATGAATCTTTCAGACAGAAAGAAAGAATTTTGGTATTTAATCATAAAACATAGATGATCAAAACCTCTGCTTACCTAGGACTAACATTTGAATTGAAAATATACAGAGATGAAGGTAAGAGTTGCACTTAATCCTACTATATGCATGTCTTGTCTCTATACCCAAGTTGGAGCAATGGTTGGCCCAGAAGTCTCATGACGTAATCAAGTTAGCACGTACCTGCCATGATCTCTGGGGCAAACACCAAGATGCAATGTCAGCTCCCAAATGCCAACCTTCTTCAAGCAGCCATACGGCCTTGCAATTCTATTATAAATTTAGCCCACTGGGTTAGAATTAGAGATCTGTATTTTTATTCAGTAACTCTCTATCAAAATAAATATCCTAGAAGACAATGTTCGACGCTACCACAAGTGACTAATGCTAATCTCTTTCCATCCTACAATCCCAAGGGACATGATGTAATTCCATCATTAATGGTTATCTACAGCAAAAATTCTCTATATCATGACTGCTATAAGTCATACAACACACTCTCCAGATGAGGATCACTGGCTTAATTTAAATCAATGGATGAGGTTCCTTTCCAATAAGGAACCTAGCTGAGAACAGGCTCCTGTGCAGCCTAAGACAGGTGAGATGGAGAGATATGGTTCAATGCATGGGCATTATCAGTGAACAATACAGGTGTATTGATTGAACTAGACTTATTTTCCATTTAATTCTGAATTATTTAATATTCTTATTTCTATATACATATCTATTTTTCTATTCTCTCCACACAAAAAAGGGAGACAATATCTGTTTGTTTGTTTTTAATTTTAGAGATAAAGAGCAAGAGTGTAGAAGAGGGGCAGAGGGAAAGAGAAAGAATCTTAAGCAAGCTCCAAGCTCAGCATGTAGCCCAATACACGGCTCAATCTCACGACCGTGAGATCATGTCTTCAGCCAAAATCAAGAGTTGGCCATTCAATTGACTGAACGACCCGGGCGCCCCCCACCCTATTTTATTTTATTTATTTTTAACAATATCTGTTTCGTATTCTACAATTTCTATACGATAGCATAATAAAAATCATCTACCAGCATACTTCTGTAGGAGACTTAGGGGAAACTCAAAGACATTTTGATGAAGTAGAAACTCCTTAGCAACATCCAGCAACAAAGATGAACTGTCCCATGTGTTAGCCTATACAATTTCCATATAATCATCATAACAAATAATAACTGGAAAATTTAATATTTTTCCTGAAAATTTTCCCTAAGTTACATTTGGTAATTCTTAAAGTTAATTATGGAAGAATAAAGCGGCAGAATATTTTTGAAAAAATTTTTTGATGTTTATTCACTTTTGAGAGAGAGAAAGAGAGAGAGAGAGAGAGAGGATGAGTGGGGGAGGGATAGAGACAGAGGGACACACAGAATCTGAAGCAGGCTCCAGGCTCTGAGCCAAAGTCAAACGCTTAACCAACTGAGCCACCCAGGTACCCCCCCCCCACTTTTTTATTTTTTGATGTTTATTCACTTCTGACACACACACACACACACACACACACACACACACACACACACACACAAAGAGAGAGAAAATGGCAGAATATTTTTAATAAATATTTGCTCCTTAGATCAACATTTTTAAAATTCTAACTAGAAGATTTAATTGAAGAGTTTCATGTCTTTTGAAAACTATATTTTAGGAGAATTCTAATATATAAGAGGATAGGATCACATAATCATTCATATGGAGCCATTTTTAAGGAATCAAAACATCAAATGTTCAAGTGAGTTCTTTCTAAAAACCTTCTGCCTTTAAGGAAATTGAAAGGAGTCCAAGACCAGGATAGGACATAATGAATGAATTCCATGCCCTACAAAATCTTCAAAAAGAGTGAAATAAATTCTATTTATTCTATGGATAAACACTTGCATTTGCAGCTTTCTTTTCTGAAACTATTTCTGATTTTTTTTTTCAATGAAATTAACAGATCTAACATCTTCAGGGCAATAATGTATGATAAGGTATCTACTGTGTGAATAGCCATGTTGATGCAATAACCCATGTCTGTGAAAATCTAAGTCTGAATCACAAAACTTTCCATTTTGAAGCCATTAATTGCCATTCAGATCATCCTAGATAGATGTAAACTGAAATGCACTTAGGTGTTCTAGTGACAGCAAGAAAGCCTTCGATAAGTACTGAAATTTTGTAAAGATGTCAAGTATTTCCATCAGGTCTCTCAACCTGACAGTGAATCAGGATATCAGTGGAATCCTTACGGAAAGCTGTCCTACAGAGCCTACAGCTACAGCTGCTATAGTCTGGGTGACTGTGCTTCCAAGAAAACAGAGATAAGAGCTAAGGAGTGATTGCCAGAGAGTCTGTCTATTCCTCTCTACTTAGGTTTAGGAAAATTGGAAAGGAAAATTATTTTGATTTATTGACCTCTGAAAATACATATTCCCCAATGATTTAAAAATTGGTACCTAACATCTTATTTTTAGCTCACGTGGTTAAAATGTTTTACAAACGCAATGATAAGATATTCAAAAGAAAGTTATACTGCAAAGTTACATGATATATACTGTGCTTCTCAAGGAGTGGTGTAATTCAAATTATTTATATTATTTTACACTTGGAAATCATCTGTGATGTTTTTGACTGTATCTCCTGTCTCAAGGAAGCTGATAATTAACAATTTCAAATGATCTATTAAAATGGAAATAAACTCAGAAGCAACAGATCTTCCAAAGCATTGTCTAGGTTACTTTTTAATACTGTCACATTTTAAAAAGTATGTTTAAACTAAGAAATAATGTAGCAGTTCTATGTTTTAGATACAATTTGAATGATTTGAATTTAGCTCCAAATATTAGTATCACTAATATTATTTTAAATTATGTAAAACAAAGAAATGTATAGTCTTTTCGGAATCTCAAAAAAGGTTTGGGGCTTCTGGATGGCTCAGTCAGTTAAGCATCTGACTTCAGCTCTGGTTATGATCTTACAGTTCGTGAGTTCAAGCCCTATATCAGGCTCTCCGCTGTCAGCACAGAGCCTCCTTTGGGATCCTCTGTCTCCCTCTCTCTCTGTCTACCCCTCCCCTGTGTGCTCTGTCTCTCAAAAATAAATAAACATAAAACAAAGAAATAGTCTAATGCACTTTAGTTAATTTTTATCACAAAGGATATACTATAATTTAATTGTAAATATTATGACATAATAATATGAATCCCAGTGGCTTGGAACAGCAACTAAATTAACATGTTGTTTAATTGAACCAGTATATCAATTCACGTTAGACCTACAAATACACCAGGGCTTCTAATAGATTTCAGTGATGAATCTAGTATATACAAGTTTTTCATATTTCACAGAGATAATATTTTACAATTTTGATCATAATTTAAATCAACTATGGCAAAGTGTTGAATCTCTCTGGATGGTACTCTAAAAATGACCAGTAATAACTGAACTTCCATAAAAGGTCATTTATAAGATCTATTATCTGTTGAAACCTGTATTCTAAAAAAGTTAAATATAATATGTATGATGTTTATAAAGTATCTTACTACTTTTAATTCGCATATAATGAGAGTATTTGTTATTCACAAATGTGCAGAAGTATGTAATGGGTTTTATTTATTTTTAATTTTGTTTTGTTTTTTAAAATTTCTTTTCCCTGTTACTTTTATATCATTACATCATGGTACTGTATTATTTTACTTAGTGCACTTCAATATTCATTATGAACAATTTTTCTCTGTCTTTATATACATACATACATACATACATACCCTCCCACACCACACCACTGGTGTGGTATCTGTATATGTACCATATATGAAGATATGTATCCTATATGTATATGATATATGTATATATAATATATATGATAAAAATACCAAAACGTGTTATTGAGTGTCATATGTTATAGCATTTGTCATACAAAACTTTCACCATATTTAAAATACATTAAACTTACAATGAGGTATGCTGGACCAAGTGGAATATTCTGGTTCTTTCTAATAATTATTTTTATAAAAATAAAAAAATCTAAGGGTTAAAAGTTTTGAAGTGAAGATTTTATTTTAGGCTTAATCATTGACACGGTTTATAGAAATGTACATTCCTTTCTTTCATCCTGTACATAAGTATTTATCAGAGTCATGCAAATGCTCTACACAGCAGCAAAAAGATGGAAGCCAGTGACCAAATGGAGTGAAATTTTTAAAGACTAATGTCCCTCTTATAGGAAAAATGTATAAAATTATTTGTACACTCTGATTCCAACTATAAAATCAGGACATAGGAAAAAATGGAAAGAAACAACAGTGGTGATAACTGTATCTAGTTCATAGCTTTTAATACTATATATTTTGAATTGAAAAACTCTTCAGGGTAAAGACTTGGTTCATTTTTCTTTTTATGGTACACAAGGAATTAGATAAATAAGTCACATTTGCTTGAAACTATTCTAACATCCCTGAATATGTGTGAGTTTTCCAGACTTTCATAAGCTTGTGCATGTACGATCACTTTAATATTAGAACCGCCATTGTGCATGAGAGAGTTAATGAGGGTATCTTCACCTCACCCCACAGCCCATTCTTTAAGAAAGCAGTACAATTCTTCCTGAGAGAATACAGATTCCAATGTTTCCTATACTTGCTGAAAAGACCCACAGATATTACATTTACACAGCATACACCATGACAAAGAGAGAGACTTTTAGTACTCTTCAAGAACGGTAGAAATGACAGCAGTTCAACAAAACTGCTGTTCCTCGCTTGGTCTTAATTCATCAGGCTGCTCTTCCTGACCTTGCTTAGAGCCTCAAGAGTTCACGTAACTCCCAATAGTGCCTTATTAGTCTAGGGAATAGCTTGGCATTAGTTAGTAACAATCAAGTGAAGAAAAATAGCTAGAACTGTCCTACCACAATGGTAAGAGAGTTTTAAAATGAAACCCTGAAACCTTTTTTCAAATCTTTGATCAAAATACATAATAGAAGCTACCCAGTTGTGCCATGAAATGGCTCTTGTCTAGCCTGGTTGTATTAGCTACATGGGAGAAAATCTGCGCACTCTGGGATCAGCACAAATATATGCATTTGAAAAATGATTTTAAAAATATGTTCAAATTAAAATGCTTGACATTTCTAGTCAGAATAATAATTATAGAGTACCTAAAGCTGTTATATAAAATACTGTTTCATTACACAGGGGAAAAATGATGTAAATACACATAAAAATTATCTATCATCGATCCAAATATATATGCCTGAAATAAGATAATATAAAATTGTGGCAAAGAAGTTCAACTATTATGTTGGAAAATCCGAGCTCCATAAAAGTAATAAACCACACACTATAGACAAACTGATAGCAAAGACAAAAGAAAAATCAATTAAAAAGAAATCACTCAAACAATGGAAAAATGCTATCATTTGTTCCATTTTGTAATGTAAATATGTAACTAGGAAATGGATTCTATATGTTCCTAATGGTCTGTTGTATTTTCCACATTTACTGTGCTCATTTTCCATTAAAACCCTGTGTATATATCCCAATTGTATGTTCCTTTAAGCTCCTTTTCTAAATCTTCATCTTTTCTATAGAACAAAGTTAGAATACAAGAAACACAGATATTATGTATGCTAAAGTATTACTAACACTGATTTAAATATTTAAGACTGTTGTGTGATATATTTATCAGGTAATGTTGACTTATGCATCCTGCAAGATTACTTTTACATTTTATAGTGAAAGTCTCTCTTGAGAGATTTGTTAATTACTTTCCTCAGAATGGTGGGGATTTTTCTGGGATTAGGAACAAACACTTCAACCTATAAAATAACTAAATTATGGTATAAAAGTAATAACCAATATTCATCCTGAATTAATTTCAGACTAATCGGAATTCCAACAGGCTGCCCGGGAGCAGTTTCACCCCTACCTCTGCCCGATCCTCCGGGGTTGCCAGAGGAAGCTCTGTGAGTTAGCACTGAAGCCCTTCTCTATGCTACCTCCCTTACCTCTCACCCCAGACCACTATAGAAACACTTCAATTTTGGAGGTACCAACGGTTGTGAGGAGAAAAGGCGGCTGAGGGTTCCCATGATTCAGCACTTTAATACCTGTCTGCCGTTGGACAGGATAAAACATCGGAGTCGCTGAGATGTGGAGCACTTGTGACTTCATGACTTCCTCAAAGTCAGTTGTATATTTAAATTGATAACAAAATGGTACAGAAGTCAGTTACACAGTGATCATCTTCCTGCTTACTGCTACCACACTGAAGGGCGGTTTTCATCACTGTAATGAAAACTTTGGCAGTTTGTGTGGGTCTGTCATCATCTTTCACCCACCATGATATTCTCATGATTTAACTCAAGATTTTCACTTTTTCCATTAGTTTGGACCGTTTTATCCGACAGCAGCTACTAGCACCAGTTTTATTGTGATCTATGGGTAAGAGGGCCATCATGAAGACTCATGACTGTATTCTAATAATACAGTAAACCAAACAGTTAAATGGCTGCACACAACCAAAATCTAATGAATGCTATCTTTATGTCTTTATCAGTTGTTCTGGGACTTCTGGATACATTTTTCCTTTGTACATACACCAGCTGTAGCAGATAGCTCTGGTTATCTACATAACACTAATTCCCACTTTTTCCTTTCAGAGCCCTGATGAGTTTGAGACATCAATGTATCCAGAAAAAAAGGAGGAGCCTGGAATCTAAAGGGCATCCTGGAGCCCCTATATTAGCCCCGTGGCTTCCTGTAATGTCGGACAAATAAATATGCTTCTGTTCAAGCCACTGTAGTAGGATCTCCTATTACTTGCACACAAATTCCGAATTAACATGCTGTTTTTAAACATGATTTAGTGTAACTCTGTGATATTTTAGAATAGTATATGTGCCCCACTTGAATAAAGAGGGAATTCACATATGCATATTTTTATTCACATGCTTAGTATATGCCTCTTTAAGCAATCAAAAGAAAAATACCCAAATGTACACTTGAAAAAAATCAAAACTGTTGAAACAGGCTTAACTAAGAATAGCTACTTTGATACACAGCTGTAAGTTCAAAAAGGCTATCCTTTAAGTATGCACATAGGTTATTTATACACATGTCTGTAAATAAGAGTCTATATATTTATTCCCACACAACCATTAGGTCCTACCTCTTGGTGAAGACACCAATATTTCATTAACATGTCTTACCCCCCACAACGAAAGAAAGAAAGAAAGAAAGAAAGAAAGAAAGAAAGAAAGAAAGAA
>NW_024412403.1:27629755-27796242 GCF_014898765.1 Herpailurus yagouaroundi
GAAAGAAAGAAAGAAAGAAAGAAAGAAAGAAAGAAAGAAAGAAAGAAAAAGAAAGACTATTTCCAGGATTGACAACACTGGGCATCCTATATTCAGACAATGTAGGCCATGTTGACCAACATTTTCTAAGGTGTAGTGTTTAATAAAAAAAAAAAAAATTTATTATGAAAGATTCCAAACATACACAGAAATAAATAGTATAATGAAATAAGTTCCCATGTATCCATCACCCATTTTTAGCAATGATCATTTCATGATCAGTTATGTTTCATTTCTACCCAGTCTACTTCCATTCCCCGACCCACCCACGTCATTATGAAGCAGCTCCATACATCCCATTGTTCTTAACCGTAAGCATCTCAGTATGCATATCTAAAATATAAGGCTTTTTTTTTAAGTTTTTTATCAGAAAAACTTTTATTATCAAGGGATGGAAGTTTCTGTCATTGTTTTTTGTTGCTATTACCCAGCTGTTAGATCCTAAATCTTTGTCATAAGGTTCTGGTTACCACTGAGGATCTTTAAGCTCCAAATATTATGCTGCTATAGTGGCTTACGTCTAACTATTGCAACCATAATTTATGAACTAGAAAGAGGGACAATTTTCCTGAAGAAAAATGCTTTTATGAGTGGAAGTCTGGGAGATCTAGTTTAGATTCTAAAAGTTGCTAAACTTTCTGTGATACTTCTATTATTTATGGTATCAAAACGAAAGCATGATTAAAATCTAAATCACCTCAGAAAATCTACAGTGATACGTCCTAAAACAGTAACAGAGAATGGCAAAATTTGCTGACAGAAATACAGATGCTCGAGTTCAAGAACACAGCAGTCATTAAACCTGTTTTTGAAGATGTCATTCCTTAAAAGATAGTATGTGACTTGATGAGAGTTTAGAGTTTCTTTATATGATGTTTTTCTAATTAAAAGATGCAAATTTGTGGTAATAAAAAATTACATGCCGGGGCACTTGGGTGGCTCAGTCGGTTAAGCATTAGGTTATGATGTGGTTTCTGGGTTCTATGCTGAAAGCTCCGAGCCTGGAGCCTGCTTCAGATTCTGTGTCCCCTGCTCTCTCTGTCCCTCCCCTGCTTTCTCTCTCTCTCTCTCTCTCAAAAAAAAAAAAAAAAAAAAAAACACTAAAAAAAGTTATATGCATAAAAATGTATGGTTTAAACAATATTTTAAATAATATGGTCCACGGATTATCTATATCAGAATCACTTGGTATTGTTCCTAAGAAATCAAATTCAAAAGACACACTTAAAACTTATTTAGAATCTCTGGGCATCTGGCTGGTTCAGTCAGTAGAGCATGTGACCCTTGATCTCAGGGTTGTAAGTTTGAGCCCCATGCTGAGTGTAGAGATTACTTAAAATATAAAATAAAATCTTCAAAAAATAACTTATTTAGAAATCTCAATTTCTGAGAGTCAGATTCAGGATTCTCATTTAAAATAATTTATTCTAGCGATTCTTGCACTCAGTTTTATTCAAGAACCTCTACCATAGTGGACACAGTAGAAACTTCAATGTCTTGATTTACAATTTAGAGGTGACTTCTAGCAATAGCTTAAAATGCTCAGTATAAACCTTGGAATTCACATCAAACACTCAAAATCAATTTCTTCCATATTTAATTTTAATGCTAATGTCCCTAGGAAGTAGGAGCCTACTACATTATCATATGTGAGATATTTTCATCCATAATATACTGGTGGCATAATGAGACAAAGTCCTTTGTGATATTGCCCTTTTAAATCCATAGTTGTTTTTTTGTTGTTGTTTTTTTAAGACAATTATATCCAGTATAATTCATTTGGCTTAAATGAGGGCAAGAACAATAGTGACATTGTAAAATGAGATAACTGGAAAATGAAAAAGAAATTTCCATTTAATGAAACTTAATATCACTAATAATGTAAAGCTTGCTTGAGATAAATCATCTTAGATAGAAAGAACAAAGCAAAGATGTTTCATTCCATGTGTTGCTGTAAATTGTGGACATAAACATTAAAGACACTGTAAGACTGATAAAGAAAAAACAAAGTTTCTAACAATTATGCATAAAGCATATAAATTAGATATTGGCAAACATGAAAAAAAATGGCAAGGCATTTAAAAATCATTAAAAATGGTTCATCTTAGTTGTATCAAAAATGGTAACACTTTTTTAAATTATCAGCTTGCCAGAGCATTTTTTTTTTAGCAAGAAATCAAGAAGTTAAAACTAATTCCCAACCAACTGGCTAAACTCTTCAGGAAATATCTTTCTGAATCTATTCAACGCTTCGGTTGAAATAGTCATACATTATTGATTGAGAATTACCATTAAGATTAGATATAGATCTATTCTACTTTAGGATTTTTACAGCATGGCGTTATACTAAGTTTTTAGCGGTAGAACACTGTTATACAGACAATATATTGATATTTTTGATTATACGATTTTCATCTAAATAGAGCAAGTGACAAAAAAATAAAGATGAATAGATACGCTGTGCGTTGACTTGATAGGATTAATATTCATACTAAACTTTTATACTAAAAGATAATATAAAAGTAAATTGAAAGAGAGACAAACTCTAAATGTGATTGGAAGGACTGTTTGTCTTGGAAAACCTCACAGAATGGAACTATAAGGGTAGATTAAGCACATTAGATTTTATTGTAGAAAATTAAGGATGAATAATATTTAAAGGGGCCAATAAGAAAACAGCTCAAGATATTTACAAGTGACAAAAGATAATAATGTTAAATATAGAACTTCTGGTGGCAATTAGAACATTTTTTAAAAGTTGCCTATCACAAATATTTTCTTTGTGATATATTTATGGCCCACTTTCACATCCCTATAGTACAGATGTAAAATTTTATCTTGTGGTAAAAAGCAGTATTTTCTTCAGCTCTTTCCATACAGTCCATTATTATGACAAATCCTTCAGAAAATTATATGATATCAGATACATTATATTGCCTCAAAACAAGTTTGACTATATATCCAAATTCTTAATGGTGTTAACTAGATTTACCTCAAGTCTTACTAACTAGCTTACACATCAATAATATATAAGAAGTTTCCTGCTGTGTGTTCAATTGTTCTTGAACCAGCCCTGAAACAGTGTCTTAATACATTACATATACCATTAATCATATCCTTGTTCTGAGAGTTGGCACATCTTACAGAAAGAAATAACCTCATAGAAAAAACAACAAAAATATGTTTCTTTATTATTAATTCAAATTAATAGTCATCTTTCCAGGTAAAAGCATTAATTGTTTCTAAGTTATAGCAAGATTATTTTATTCTTGAAAAGAACAACAAAGCTAAGCTTAACCTTTTAAGATTGAAATAAGATGAATTTTGCTGTGATTATTTTTATGAAACAATCAGAATATGGTTAAAAATAATTTTGTCCCAATCTGGAATGGACTGTCATAGCATTTAAACCTACACCAACATGACATAATTAATAAGATGGGGGAATTTCACATTTCATTTACTTAAAACTCAACATACCAAGCTTTATAAATTGTGAGATTAACAATGAATTACCCTTCAGGGTTTACTTTTAATTATTTTCAAAGTAAAAATTAAAATAATCAATGTTTATATATAGTCAATTAATCTTCAACAAAAGGGGCAAGAATATGAAATGGAAACAAGACAGTTTCATCAACAAATGGTGTTGGGAAAGCCAGATAGCTACATGCAAAAAAAATGAAACTGGACCACTTTCTTACACCATACACAAAAATAAACTCAAAATGGATTAAAGACCTAAATGTGAGGCCTGAAACCATAAAAATCCTATAAGAAAACACAGGCAGTAATTTCTCTGACATCTGCCATAACAACATTTCTCTAGACATATCTCTTGAGGCAAGGGAAACTAAAGCAAAAATAAACTATTAGGACTACATCAAAATAAAAAGCTTCTACACAGTGAAGGACACAATCAACAAAGCTAAAAGGCAACCTAATGAATAGGAGAAGATGTTCACAAATGCCATATCCAATAAAGGGTTAGTATCCAAATTATACAAAGAATTTATCCAATACAACAATTAAAAAATTAAAATCCAATTAAAAATTGGCAGAAGACATGAACAGACATTTCTCCAAAGAAGACCTACAGATGGCCAACAGATACATGAGAAGATGCTCAACATCACTAATCATCAGGGAAATACAAATCAAACCACAATGAGAAATCACCTCACAGCTGGCTTGGGATTTTATAAAATCAAAAGCACAAGAAACAAGTGTTAGTGAGGATGTGGGGAAAACAGAACCCTTGTGCACTGCTGGTAAGAATGCAAACTAGCACAGCCATTGTGGAAAACAGTATGGAGGTTCCTCAAAAAGTTAAAAATAGAATTATCATATGATCTGGTAATTCCACTATGAGTATTTACCCAAAGAATACAGTAACACTAATTCGAAAAGATATATGCACCCCTATGTTTCTTGAACCATTATTTACAATAGCCAAATTACAGTAGCAACCCAAGTGTCCGTCAATAGATGAATGGTTAAAGAAGATGTGGTATAGATATACAATGGAATATTACTCAGTCATAAGAAGGATGATATCTTGCCATTTGCAACATGGACCGATCTAAAGAGTACAACGCTAAGTGAAAGAAGTGAGTCAGAGAAAGAGAAATACTACATGATTTCACTCACATACGGAATTTAAGAAACAAAACAAATGAACAAAGACAAAAAGAGGAAAGAAAAAAAAAAAAACAGAACAAACAGGTGGTTACCAAGGGGAGGTGGTAAAATAGGATGTAAAATAGGTGGTCAAATAGGATGGGTAAAATAGGTAAAGGAATTTAAGAGTATACTTATTGTGAAGAGCAGTAGGTAATGTATAGCATTGTTGAATCACTATATTGTACGTCAGAAACTAATATAACGTTGTATGTTAAGTATGCTGGAATTAAAATTTTTTAAAAAAATCAATGTTTAATATATATTCTCGCTCCAATCTAGTTAGTGAAAACATTTTGAAGTTCTCTACAATTTTGTAGCTTGTCATCTGGAATTATAAAATGATACTGGGACTTTCTTTATCCAATCCTCTTACTTTCAGATGCCATACCTGGGACCCCCAAAGGGTTAAAATAACAAGTGTACAGTTTATGTATCTAGTTAGTGGCAGCTCACACTCTTTCCTGGCCAATGCAACTCAAATGAACCAGTGGTTAGTTTGTGGCTATTCTCATTTTTCTTCATACCTAACTTATTTGACTAAATATATGTTTTAGCCATCAATTATTTCTACAAAACTATCAATAACAAAAAGTAAGTTCGCAGAAAGAAACTTTTACAAGTAACTGAAGAAGTTTTATTTTTCAGAAGTTTTATTTTTGAAGCATCGTATCCTAATGACCTTTACTTAGTTTTACGCAGAGCAGAAGTTTAAGAAAATTACAAATTTCTATCAGGAAAAGTAACAGCAAATTTTAGTTATTTAGCAATAACAAATGGGTATAGAAGACAATTTACAAGGCTAAAATGGAGAGTTTATCTTTTTTTAAAAAATACATTTTAAGTTATTTAAAAATATATATTGTTTACTTTTTAAAATAGAAATAAGCCTTTTCCGTTAATAAGCACATAGAACATAAACTTGGAAGATGGGATAACATCCCCTAAGACCTAAGCTATCTATAAACAGTAAGTTGTTCTTGTAAAGCCCTCAGCCTATCAAATGGCCAGAAACACTGCTGGCAGCAGCATAATCTTATCACTGAAACTCAAATTACTTGCCAACATTTCTGAGGTTACTGGAGGGAAACCATCTCAACAAAAGCATGTTTTTCACGAGGTTTGTGTTCTTGGATGCTTTATCTGTTATATATGAACTTCCTTAAGAGATAGAATAAATTATATGAGGCCTATTTGATAAGTGCACATAGAATAATAGCCAATTTATGATTGAAAATAAGTTCTTTTAAGTGAGAAGCTACATTTTAAAAAATCTCCAAATGCAGTAATAACTATTTCTTTCCTTTTACAATACTACAGCATGTAGATTTAAATACATTTAATTTTAAGTTGATAGCAACTGCTTTTAAGATAGGGGGAGACATGGTATTCTTTAATTTAAAATTCTTTTAATTAAAAAAATATATAAAGGGAATTAAAATACCAGTACTTCACTAATATTTCAAAAGTTGTTGTATTCTTTTAAGAAAACGTCTCTTTTACAGGAGTGACTTTCTATTTCTTTGCCCCTGGGAAAACCTCAGAGAACAGAGCATTAAACAAAGGTAGGCTTTATAGGCATTGAGTTAGAATATATTATAAGCATGTCTAATTCACATAGAACAATGCCTTTTGAACAAAAACAAACCCCAAACCACAGGACCATATATCTGTACATGAAGTTTTTATCATAGTCACTGTGTAAATACTAAATCAGTATTTAAAAAAGTAGATCATCACTAAAAAAAAAAAAAATTGAATTTTCCAAAGTCGTTCTATCCAAGCTTAAAAGTTCATGATTCAACAAATTATTATTCTATTACTTTTTATCTTATAAAGACAAAAAAGTACTTAACCTTAAGAAAAGTTCAAATACTGTAAGAAAAATCATGCAAATGTACTCACAATTCTGGAACTGATGACTTTATTGTCACATACAACATATTTGTCATAAAAATTCAACATCAAAATTACTTCCTAATTGTGATTATTAAATCAATCAGTAATTATCCATGGGAGTGAACATATGAAAAGTATGAGTATAATTACAAATGATAATTTATATCTAAGTGAAAGTTGTATTTCAATCTTAATAAAACATTTCTCTTATGGCAGTAGATTTTTCCATTTCATTATGTTAATAAAATTATTTAATCAATAATTATAAATTTTCCATCTCAAAACTTTAGTTTCTCTTAACTGTTTCTTGAAAATGTGTTTTTTAGAAAATAAGATTAATCACTAAATTCTAATTCTTCTATCTACCTAGACAAATTTTCAAGCGCTCCATGTAATTTTTTAAAAAATATCTATTCAACTAAAACTTGCAAATTATGTATTCATTAAGTACTACCCTGCTAATTATTTCTATGTTCTTTATATAGTCGAAGAATAAAATTTTTTCACAACTAAACCAATATATAACTTTCACCACTATTCATAATCCCACCCCTCCGCCACCAAAACAAATAAACAAATAAATAAATAAAATAGAAGGTAGTGTAGAGTTTACATTTCAATGTAAATGGGTACCTTTAACTGTATAATTTTAAAACAGAAAAATTAAAATTCATAATTTTTATCTTAAAAAAATCATTAATTATGCCAATTAATATTTGGTTACATTTTCATTTATTCCTCATGCCATTTCTACACTGCTAAGAAGTATAAAAAAGATCATGTTTACATTTAAAGCTAAGAAATCTACAAGTTCTTCTAAAAGATGGGTATTACAACATTTTATTGCAACGTAAGATATTCTTGGAAATTTTTTAAATATTTATTCTGGATGTTTAAATGCAACTTTATAATTTTGGGGGTGGGATACAATTTTATTTGAAAATATAGAGGAAAATATTTCAGCCAAGAATTTTGATAGTACTTCACATGATTAAACATGTTCACAACAATGAATGCAAATAAATGTAAGTCCTCTAAACATCTTTTGTGCTCTGATAAATATTTATCCTTGTCTTTTGTGATAAGGTCTATTGTCTGCAGTCTCACCAAGGCAGAAGGCGGGGAGGGACACCTCCCAGAGACTTCAAAAGACCAAGGTTGTGGAATGGGTGTTTCTGTACAGAAAACATTTCATTAAGATCATTTCTGATTTTGAATCTCCCTCTGTGCTGATGAAAAGGAGAGCTGTGAGGAAGAGAACCCCCCCCCCCCCACACACACACTCCCCAGGCTGTAAACAGGGTAGAACAAACACCCTGCAGCTCCAAACAAGGAAACATGGGCCCCCCTGCTGGCTAGCCCTGGGAGGAAGTTATCTCCCACAGACTTCAGAGATAAGTCCAAGAAAGGGATATAGGTATGAGAATCCCAGGCACCGGGAGAAGGAAGAGGAAACGGAGCTAAACCATTCATCATGATTTAGTTCCACCATTGTGTCATGATGCAGTAGGATTCCTGGGCACAAAATGGCTGTGACTTTGTTTTAGAAATCATGGCTGTTATATTTCCAAAGGGGAGGGGGTGGGGGGCCCTCTAACATTTCTACTACTTTAGCAACTGAATCATGTATCAATAAACTGCATTTGTGTATCAAACGATGAAGATTATGGCTTGTTACTACCTCATATTGATGAAAAACTTTTTTCCACTGAATTTCAAACACTAAATTATCATAATAAAGCACTTTATTAAATGGAGTTCTTAATGAAGAAAATAGAATGGAATCCACATGTTCCAAAATGTCAAACACTTGAAAGAAAAAGTGTGGCAGCCCAATTTGTAGTTTTGAAGCACACTGTTTTCATGGAAATTAGAACGGTGTTCTTAAGGGAAAACCTGACTCATCTCTCATTTGACAGTTCCTTTGCTAAGTGACAGAAAATGAACTTGAAAAACCTGATACATTATGAATCTGTCTAACAATATTTGCTTCCGTAGGCTTTTACATATAATCTCTGAATTTTACATATAATCTCTGAATAAGTCCATGCCCACAGCCTTGCACCAAAAAATAATTATAAATCATATTTGATTCATTAGGTGTTCTGACTTATTCCTATTAAGATAAAATAAATAAATGCCAATATTCCAGTGTAGTATAATTACATTAAATAACTCTCTGCAGTAGCTGAGCTTTCCATATTGAAAATACTTCCCTCCTATCCCTTCAGAAACTCCATCAGCAGGTTGTTCTTGTTTCTTTGTGTTGTTGGTTGAAACTTTGGGATTTCAACCAAAATTAAATCTTCCTGAGAAACAACATCATTCCCAGTGATATAACAGTGGCACTCTGGTGGCAGTGGTTTGCTTTGCTTTCCTACTTAATAGAACATAGTTTTTTAGTGAAAATCTAAAGATGGGGTAAAAGTTCAGATAGTTTTTGATGCTAAAACATTGTCTAAAGAAAAATATAGGAGACAAATGGGTAGTAATGGTTAGAAATTTTATACTTTTCGACCTAGGAATGCATGTTTATTATAAATTGGCTCTATATTTGACTATAAAATAAGGTAGCAGTTAGGCAAAAAGACCAGAGAGTATAAAGTAGCAGAACACAATAAAGGTTTCCTATCAATGAAATACAAGAAAAACAATTATGCCATAAAGGTATAATAAACTTGATTCCCCTGTGGGTGGATAGTGATGTTGTGCAGGAGTTCTGATTCCTAGCTTCTCTATCTGAAAGCAGCAGCAATAATATTCTACTTTCTTTACATTACAGGCTTATGCTAAGAAGGAAAACATATACTATCATCCAGGACCATCAATAACTCATTCCTAAAAATATCTTATCCAGCAGAAAATGATTGTGGTTCTCACTACAACTTGTGTAGAAATACTCTAATTCTTCTCCCTCCCAGACACATAGTTGCAATCTGCCTTCTCACGGCTTTTGAATTAGATACACCCATATGACTTGTGTTGGCCAATGAAATGTGAGCAGACATGATGCTTTAAAAATCAGTGAGTCATTCACTGGTGTCCCTTTCTCTGCTACATCAGTCATGATGGTCCTCTATCAGCCTGGGCTCCTCAGAACTGAAACATGCACCGGCCTTGTTCTATAGCACGAGTAAAAAGTAAAAATTTATTCAGAAAAACCAATAAAATGTGGGATATCTCATTACTGCAGAATAACCTAGAAGATTCTCACTCACAAACTATGTAAATTCCAAAAGGTCAAATTTATCAAGGTCCCAAAGGGCTAAAAAAAATGTAAAATCCCTCTTGCCTACACTTTGCCTTTTAGGCACAAATTTGACAACATCCTCATCTCAATTATGCGTCATTTTTGATACCTACAAATTCAGCACGTTAGTTTTTTCTGTATTTCACTCATTTTCACAACAGGAAAACTGAATCAAATGGTCACTTAGTATTATTTCTAATTAATCAAACAAATATTGCTACACAGACTAAAAAGTGACACTATCAAAATTTAACTGTTAAAGCAAAACTATATTAAAATTGTATAAAATTCCATTCATAAACTGATGTTCAAAGGAGTAAATGTGACACAAAAAGGAAAATCTGAGGACATGAACATCAAAGTCCAGGTGCAAAGACAGAGAGATGTTAGTCAATGACCATATATCACATACATAAAAATGTTTTGTAAACTGTGACATATCTTATAAAATTAGGCTTTTCAGAAAAATAGGTCTTGTAACCATAAGTAAAACGAAAACTTTGCCTTATCATACTTTGATCAATCTTCATCAATTTTTGTCAGTCTTCCTTCACAGTGGACTGTAACTTACAATGTAGATTTGGTTTTATGATGTGTCTTAGTCAAGATGTTTGCCTAAAGGACTGTGGCATATCTACATTTGGCATAAAATTATTTAGAGAATACTTCCTTTTAATTAGAGTGCCTCCGGCATAATTGATACAATTTGAGGCTTTTCAGTGTGTTCAAGCTTCATTACTTGTGAATGAATGAATGAATGAATGAATGAATACAAAGAAGACATGTATTCAGTTAAACAATGATAATAGCTATTTTCTAGAACTTACCATATCCAAAGTACTTTGATATGTGCTACAGCAGAGGTTCTCAATGCTGGATTCACATTTACCGCAGGAGATTTAATAAATAAAAGTGCTTGAGCCTCACCTAACACCAATTTAATTAGAATCTCTGCAAGGGGGACCTGAGCATTCCCCTCCCCCACCACATAGGTGGATTAGTGGGTCAAATGATAAGTATACGGTTACTCATGAAAAAAAAAACAAAAACAAAAACAAAAAACCTACACCTGTCAAAGTATACAACTTGATCAGTTTTGACACAGGTATACATACAGTGTCAACCCAATCAAGTTTCTTTGTCTATTCCTGAGTATTTTAAAAGTCTTCTTGGGTGCTGCAAATGTGCAGCCAGAGTTGAGGCACATAGTGTTAGAGGGGGAGAAAGAGATAACTGAGGATGATCCCTCTCTAGTAGCATAACATCATTTGTGGGAGACTAGCAATTAGATATTTGTAACTAAATATAAGGAAGACTAAAGTCTAAATATAGAAACGAGCACTTTGAAAAATAAGTATAACCTGATGAATGATATATATCTATTTATATTTAAAATCACTTATATTTTATAATATTGTTACAGGACAAAAGATATTCAACATTTGAAATAAAACTTTAAATACTCCTTTCAAAAAACTCTTCATATAGGGGCGCCTGGGTGGCTCAGTTGGTTAAGCATCTGACTCTTGATTTCGGCTCAGGTCATGATCTCACGGTTTGTGAATTTGAGCCCCACATGGGTCCCCATGCTGATAGCACAGAGCCTACTTAGGATTCTCTGTCTCTCCTGTCCTTCCCCTATTCACACACACACACACACTCTCTCTCTCAAAATAAATAAACAAAAAGTGTTTAAATTAAAACTCTTCATATAGATTACTCTCCTTTGAATCACATAACAATAATAGTGTTTCAAAATAGTATTTAATATTCAAGATATATTTTAATGAAAATAAATCAATGTCAATTTTTGCTGTTAATTATAATTACCAATCTACAAAAAAGTACTTATTAGAGACTATTTCAGAATTGCATTAATTGAAAAATTTAACAAAGCCTACACCAAGCACAATTTCATTTTGCTTCTAATATTGAGATAGTTATTTTAAGTATTCTTGTATATAGTTTGATTTGACCCAATTCCCTTGTTATAATTAATTTGCAGCTATTATGAAAGACTTTGTCATGCTTAACTGTATGTATTTATCCCTATAGTTATGGTCCATCTATCACTGACTGATAGATTCACATAGATAGATTCAGAACTTGATAATTCACATAACCTTTCTGGCACTCTGTTATATAATATGGACAATAAGTTAGACGCTCTCAAAAACAAAAACAAAACTGCCAGATAGATAAAACTATCACTTTCATAATTCTGAATATAAAAAGCCACCTTTTTACAGTAGGAACTCTCAATATTTGGAGAATGAGGGCCATTTTCACCTATTAGCTCTCATGTTGTGTTTCCCAATCTTGAACAGTAAAGTTCCTTCTTAGAAAAAAACTGTTTGCAGGTTTACAGTGTGAACCTAAATTATTTTTTCTACATTTAATTATGAAACTAATCATAAATTTCCAGGGCTTAAAATACCAATAAAGCTATAAAATCAAGAAATATGCATAAAATAGATACAAAGCTACACAGCAAAAAATCTCCCCCACTAATAGAACTAGAGTGTTGAAGATTTTCTTTATTTCTTAAGATGTAGAAAAAAAATATTGATAATGACTAAGTCAATTGAGAATAAATGTTTCCCTCATCAATTGTTGATAAATCAGTGCAACCATAAGACATTCAATTCAGTTTCCTTAATTACTGAAACGACTGAAACAATCTATCAACTATTCAAAGGCTGTCATTGACAATGTGTGTGGAGTACTACATATCACACTATTAAGAGCCAATATACCTTGATGCTTGCAAAGAAGTGACTAAGACCAAGCAGTTAAAATGTAAAAGGATAATTGCAAAGGCTAACTAAGCATAATTACAAAGACTTAACATTTGGCTTAAGAGTTTTAACTAAATAGGGGCACCTGGGTGGCTCAGTCGGTTAAGCGTCTGACTTCTGCTCAGGTCATGATCTCACAGTTTGTGTATTTGAGCCCCACATTGGGCTCTGTGTTGGCAGCTCAGAGCCTGGAGCCTGCTTTGGATTCTGTGTCTTCCCTCTCTCTCTCTGCCCCTCCCCTGGTCCCACTCTGTGTGTGTGTGTGTGTGTGTGTGTGTGTGTGTGTGTGTGTGTGTGTGTGTGTGTGTGTATGTGTGTGTGTGTGTGTGTGTGTGTCTCAAAAACAAAACATTAACAAAAATAAAAAATAAGAGTCTTAACTAAACAAAAATATGATAGGGAAAATCTAGCTTGAATGCTTTTTGTATGAAGACAAAGAGAAACAACTTCTATTTGATCTAAGTTATATGATGTAGCTGCCAGACTCAATCAACCTAGTATCAATCTCCCCATTTCAAATCTTCTATGACATCCTCATGACTCTCTTATTTCTACCAGCACAGACCTACTTTTTGAGTTTAAGAAACAAATATGCAATTGCATGCTTTAAGAATGAAAATTACATAATCACAAATACTCCATTATGAACATCAGAAAAAACATCATAATACAGCCTTGGTGGTGAGTTATTTGGTGGTGTAAGTATACAGCCATTTTGAATCACATCAGAAGACTCTATTTGTACCACCTAATAGTTACAATTCACCACATCTCTTTAACACCTACTCAGGACTCAAACTATTATTTACTTTAGCCTCCATCACTTTGGAAGCAATCTCAGAGTATCAAACAGCTATAAGCATTATTCTGAATAAGTCCCTGATACTTTAAGCCTGTAACATCCAGAAAAATATAATATAATATAATATAATATAATATAATATAATATAATATAATATAAATGTACAAGCTTTATTATAAACCTGAATCTTCTCAAATAAGCATCAGCAAACATTGGTAGAATACCCACCATGTGTCAGGAAATGGTCTAAATAGAAAGGAAGCCATAACACAGTGATAGAATGTGATTAGATTCAGGGGTGTGGGCACAGGTAATAGCAAACAAAAGAAGAGACAGACTTGGTGCCAGGTTGTGAAGAAAATCGAATGGCAATGCCAAGGAGTTCAGCTTTGTCTTCTAAACATGTCATCAAAAATGTTGAATGGGTGACTATCATGGTCACATACATATTTTAGCAAGTACTCTGATGGTAATGTGGTTGATGGACAAAAGAGGGAGCAACACAGAAATAATTAGGAGCTTATAAAAAAATCAAGGAACAGATCTTGTAGTTCTAAAACTAAAGTGACGAATACAGAGGTAAAGGGAAGAAGTTTGGGATTCAATGTAATGATGTGATCAATAGGATTTTGATGAAGTTTGGTTAAGAATAGAACAGAATAAAGAGTATAGATAAAATATTAATTCAATAAAAATTAAATATTGAGAACCTATTAGGTTTCTAGCACAGATTACTACTAACCATCAAACAGGACAGGAAATGGCAGGAGGTACAGATCAGAGATACAAACTGAGCTCATTAAAATTTGGGTGCCTTTAGGATATCAAATAAAAGATACACTAATGCCAACTGGAGATATTGAACCTTGGAAAGTTCATCCAGAAGATGAAAATCTTTTTAACATAGAGGCGAAAAGTATTAGCTGCATAGGGAGATAGCTTTTCTACTTTTTAGCATAGTGCCTACAGCATAGTTGATGTTCAATAAATGTATGTCAGATGGCTGGATCAACATTGAATATCAAATTCTGGTAGAAATTTATCTTGACTTTTAAAAGCTATGGTGAAGCTGTTAAGAAGAAAAGGGAGGGGCAGCAACAATAACTCACTAGATTAAAAAAAAAGTCATTATATTTTGTATTTAAGAGTTTAGTGTCAGAGGGGATCACAAAAGTCCTGAGATGGAAATCTGACAGGGTAAATGACCTGGATGAAGAAAAAGTGGGAGATAGTGGGAATACCCTTGGGAAAGAGCTAAAACACTGAGTAAGTACTTGCTGTAAGACAGGAGGGTATTTCTCAAGGCCAGATTCCTAAAAGTGGGAATGCCAGCTCTATATACATTCTTAATTCTTATCTCTGACCCTAGTGTTACTCCTACTGTGGTCTATCTTCCCCACATTCCTAAAAGATTCATCTTCCTATATAAGGTCTACTACCATAACTCGCCAGGTTATATTTGATAGATTTACCTCTAGAGTATGAATCCAAAGGGATCACTTGGGCTTTGTAAGAATTTGTACAAACTAGCCCCATCTCTGTTTAGTATATAGAACATAAAAACATGAAGCCTGTACAACCCGATTTTTTATTCTAAATTGATAAAGCTGGATCCAACTTAGTATGCCACATGAATTACATATTGCTCTCAAATATTCCCAAAACCTTTAAAAAGTTAATCATAGTCAAACCTTATTATAAACAACCCAAGATACACCTAGAGACATGTGACAGAAATAAATCTCAGAATTTAAAAAAATGGAATGAGAAATAGTATTCAGTGGAATTAATAAACTAGAAAAAAGAAAAAATAGCAAGAGAGCAAAATGCCAATTTTAGCTTTTTGAAAGGACTAATAAAATTTGTAAACTGTTGACACACATAATCAAGAAAATCAGAGAAAAATACACAAATATTAGGAATGACAGAATCTATCAAACTTATTGAGCAATGATTTTGCAAGCCCCAAGCATATACTATATAAGTATATGCTAATAAAATTAAAGGCTTAAATAAAATAGGCAATACTTTAAAAAGTGTCAGACTGAAAATTAACTCAGTAAGTAAATTCCAACAAAATTTAAAGAAAACTGGATTAAACACTTTTTGAAAATTGCAAATACCACTTCCAAAATAGATTCTGTGGATTTATTATTTTACTAGTGAGCTTTTTCAAAATTACAAATAATAGAAATATATACAATTATATAAAATTTTATATATGTGTAATACTTCACAAGGAATACTATAAAGGTTTCAGTGTGAATATAACATCCTTAACAATACCAAAAGGATGGCAAGCAATTAAAAATACTATAGACCATCTTTATTTGGGAACATTCTCCCAAATTCACAAGTAAATGAAAAATAATTGAATTAAGGTATGTAATAAAAGAATAAGCTTCCAGTTGTGCAAAGGTCACATAACATTAGCAAGTCAACTGGTCAAGAGAGGAAAGCCAAATCATCCCTTCAATAAATTCAGACATATATAATTTCAAGTTTTATACAGCATGAACAGAAATTTCTGATAATCTCATTTAGTTCACTAAGAATAGGAAAACTTCTTCACAAGAAAATAATAAAACTTACACAGTCAACATTATACTTAAATGACAATTATGAGAATCATCCCTAATAAAATGAAAAGAGTTGTTCACTGTTATTCAATATTGAACTGAAACCTGTAGCCAAAACAGTAAGCAGTAAATTCAAAATTCAAAAGTATGTGGGATATTAAAAAGGAAAGGTAAAATTATTTAAAAAGTGTTACAATATGCTGATAATGTGATTTTTCATCTAGCCTTCAAAAGAACAGACTGAAAGATAATTACAACTAATAAAGAGCTAAATGAAGTGTCAGGATATAAAAAATGTGCAAATTAATATTACCTTTCTGAGTTTGAAAAAAATGATTAAAATAATGGTTAATTTTATAACATCTAACATTTATAAAGTAGACACCTATATTTCCTTCCTTAATCCTAAAGACAACCCTATTAGCTAGGTATGGATTATGGGCTCCCTTTTGCAGAAAAAGAAAGACCTAACATCACACAGAGAACAAGTGGTGGAGCAGGGTTTCAAATCCAGACTACAGAGTCATTGGGGGTAGATGGGGTGATCCTACATATTATGTCATCATAATTGAAAACTTAGGTCATTTTTTGAATTCTTACAGTAGGCTGTGTGTTCATATAATATGCCACATTGGTACAGATACTGACTATATTTGCCCCCAAGCTAACAGTTACTTTGTGACTAAAATAAGACAATCAATTTCTTTTAATAATGTCTTTGCAATTATATAGTTACAGAAAGGGAAAAGAACAATTAAGAGAGAAAAGGGAAGGAAAATCCTAATAATGGTGACATTAGTCATCATTTGCCACAGATCCACTATGGTTATCTTGAGTTTAGGCCAGAGAATGAAATGACTTGCTTAACATTTTTATGACATAATTCTGGCTGCTAAGTGAATAAGAGATGGGGAGGTGTAGACAGGGTGGCTTTAGATAAGCAGGGAGAAAAGTTAGAAGGCTACTGTTACGCCACAGGACTACATATTGATTCTTTCAACTAGAATGCAGTCCTGGACATGGGCAGAAGAAGATGCAGTGGAGATGTCTGGAGAAAGAACCATGAGGAGAATGAAGGATGGCTCTGGTGATGGGCCTGAGCAACAAAGTAGACTGTAGAGTCTCTTATTAAAGAGTGAGGGGAGGAGTGCCTGGTGGACTCGATTTCAGATCAGGTCTGGATCTCACAGTTCATGGTTCTACACTGACAGTGCAGAGTCTGCTTGGGACTCTCTCTCCTTCTCTCTCTGTCTGCCCCCCTCAAAATAAATAAATAAACAACAACGTAAAAGATCTACTCTTTAAAAAAACACAATGGGGGGCGCCTGGGTGGTGCAGTCGGTTAAGCGTCCGACTTCAGCCAGGTCACAATCTCGCAGTCCGTGAGTTCGAGCCCCGCGTCAGGCTCTGGGCTGATGGCTCAGAGCCTGGAGCCTGTTTCCGATTCTGTGTCTCCCTCTCTCTCTGCCCCTCCCCCGTTCGTGCTCTGTCTCTCTCTGTCCCAAAAATAAATAAACGTTGAAAAAAAAAATTAAAAAAAAAAAATTAAAAAACACAATGGGTCTATGGAGAAACACATTTGCAAATGGTGGAGCAGAAAAAAGAATGAGAGGGAAGACCACTATTTTGACCATTTTGACTATGTGGGTTTAAACATACCTTTTTTATAAGTCACAATAAACAAGATGTCCTGAGAAATACCATAATTCAAGCTTTATCAATCATAATTTCCTTGATATTTAAGGACAGCAGCCAGCTCTCCATTCCTGCTGCATCTTGTTGAGATGCTTCATGAATATTTCTCATATCATCTATATTCCCAACTTCTTACTCTACCAAATCCTTTCGGAAAAATCTTTAATAATGCTTGTGTGTCTCTTATCTTAACAATCAATACCTTTCTCTGTCCTGTGAAGCCCGCTAGTTATGCTTTCTTCTCCCTTAAATAGCTAAGATCCTCAAAAAAGAACATAAATTTGTTACTTGAGCTTTTCCACTTATTTTTACTTCCACTCTGCTAGGGAGTGGGTGTTTCCACATCCACTACATGACTGAAACTGATCTCATGAAGGTCCCCGGTAAAGCCCTAATTGTGATACCTCAAAGGGTATTCTGGCAAGCCCTTTCACTGGCTTCTCCTCCTTTTCCATGTTATTTTTCCACTCATTGCCGATCCTAAATTTATTCTTTCTCCTCTCAACGTTTCGCCTTGAGTAATATTAAACTGCTGATGACTGACAAATCTCTATCTCTAATCCACTCCTGTGTTCTGAGCAGTATTTAGCTGGCTATTCAACTGGCTATTGGCATCTCTACCTCGCAGCCCCATATACGCTTCAAACAAAGCCCGGCTAAACACCCAGCTCCTTACTTTCCTCCTATCCCTGTCGGTAGACAGCATCACCACCCCCCCATTCGCTCAAGACAGCTGCCTAGGAGTTCACCCTTTACTACTGTATTTTCACATCCTCCAAATGTTGTCCCTGACCAGTCTTCTCAGTACTACCTTAATATCCTACATCAACTCTTCTCCATCTCCACCACTCTGGCTGTTATTTCATGCCTCAATATTACCTGAATGAATCATTTCAATTCTTCGTATTGTGTTTCCCCCATTCATCCTCTGCATTGCTGCCAAAGGTTTCTTTCTAAAATGTATTTTTTTTTAATTTTTATTTTTTTAAGTTTTTATTTAAATTCCAGTTAGTTAACATACAGTGTAACATTAGTTTCAGGTGTGTAATATAGTGATTCCACACTTCTATACAATACCCGGTGTGCATGAAAACAAGTGCATTCCTTAATCCCCATCATCTATGTACAGCTCAGTTGCTCTCCTGCTGAAAACCCTTTAAAAGATCTTCACTGCCTAAAAGAAAATGGCCATGGACTTTGGTGTGTTGTTTCCAAGATCTGACTCCTTCTTTTTCTTCTCTTCATTTTTATTTCTCACGAAGTCCTATTTATATGTTCACCCATGTACCAGGCATGTTACTTCATGCTATCCCCTCCCCTTACTGCTTCATATAAGAAATATGTGTCTATCTCTGCCGATGAATAATCCTGGGTCTGTCCATCCAGATGCTGCTAGAACTTCTCCACTTAAATGAATGCTTCTTGATGGTCCTGGTAGAGGGGTTCTTGATCATTTTACTCCTGTTTGTACAAAGTTCTCAAATAGAAACTCTAATATCTTATGGAACTCCTTGATTTCAAACCTCTAACCTCACTAAACTGGTGTTATCTTAATAACTGCAATGACGTGGGTGCTGTTCAATAAATGATTGATGCTATTCAAGAATGAATAAAGAAGACTAATGAATTTATTACTGAACAAATGATTTGGCCCCAAGCCTTAAAAAATCCTAGCACTTCTACATCACTGTTGAAGTTCCCTATGATTTTTAATCCTATTTTAAAATAAAGCCCATTGAAAATAATACGCCTATATTATATAAATAGCCTAGTAGAAAAAAACAAATGTCAATGCAGGACAAATCCATTAGGCCAACTATTGACACACATAAGCCATTTCATGGACTTTGCCTACAGCTAAACTTGAAAAAACAATTCCAAGTTAAACTTTGAACTTCAAAATTTAGGGAAAAGGAAATACACTTACATAAACTGCATACTCAGCTTCAATTCAATCATTACCAGTTCTAGATACAGCTTAAAGTTCTGTTGGCTCTCTTGTTTCTTATTGCCAAAACTGACTATTGGCAAAGCATGTAAATTATTTAAGGTCTATAGCATATACTGATTTTTAAAAATGTATGTGATGCTATTCATGTGGTTGAGTCAGAGCTACTCTTATCCAATGGTAAGGACGGAAGTAATTAGTTCTGGAAACTGTGATAATTGTATTGTTTTACTCTTTTTATCTACAAAAATAAGTTCACGTGCTAGTGCATATGAAGAGTCTTAGACCATAGAATACACCGAGACAATTTGAATCAGGATGGCATCACGTTACAGCTTTCACACTGTTTACTTTGTGCCTCTATAGTAATGATATATCCCTACTTACTCTATCCATGGATTGTACCAAACAAATGTAATGATGGAAAACAAATATTGCTGTTATCTCTACATTACCATAACCTCTGACAGGAAATAAAATGGTGAAGATGATTATGGTTGAAGAACTTTTAATGACCAAATTAATGCTACCATTTGGTTCTTACACCTTTTTTCAGCCATGTTTTAAAGAGATATTTTCCATGGGGGTGCAGTAATGGCTGGATGGTGAAGGAGAGCCCTGACTGCTAATAGGCAGGGACATATTTTGCCTTACATTAAATAAAACACAGAAAAAGAAAGACTTAGTAACGTAAATTTCTGGTCCCACTTAATCACCTACATACCTAAGCCGCTCCTTAGTTACAGAAAATAATAAGGGAAAGGAAATGAAGGAAAGCTGAGCTATACAATACCTGGAAAGTAGAGACCACATATACACATATCAGCCAAACAGGCCTGTGTGCCAGGTTATTTAAACATCATTAATGAAACGAAGGCAAAAACACTAGGTTTCTAAATATTAAAAAAAGTTGGGGTGGGGCTTAAGAAAAGAAAGTAACTGAGAAATGCATTTAGAAGTGTGATATAGGGGCGCCTGAGTCGCTCAGTCAGTTAAGCGTCCTCCACCTTCAGCTCAGGTCATGATCTCACAGTTCTTGAGTTCAAGCCCCACATCAGGCTCTGTGCTGACAGCTCAGACTTGGAGCCTGCTTTGGATTCTGTGTCTTCCTCTCTCTCTGTCCCTCCCTGACTCGCTCTCTCTCTCAAAAATAAATAAACATTGGAAAAAAAAAAGAAGTGTGGTATAAATATTAAAGAATATTTACTTCCTCACAGAGTATTAGAAAAGAGATGGTTATAAATAATTTACTTGGAGATAAAAAGAAGCAATTATTCTGTAATTAAAGACAAATTCACAATCTTTATATAAAAAAGATAGTTTCAAATGTGGTACTTTCCTAAAAAATATCATTTAATCTATTTTATATTGTCTCCTTTGAGATGAAAGACAGAAAAGCTTATCTTTCCATTTCTCGTGAATTATCTTTTCAAAATCATATTTAATTAACACATCCTTAAACTGACAGCTCACATAAAGTATCTCATTTAATTTTCTCAACCGGCCATCAGGGTAGAAATTATTGGCCTCCATTTTACTGATGATAAACCAAGGTTCAGATTAGCTAAGAAACTTTCTTCGACATAGCCTGCCACAACATTCAGAGTAGGGATTTGGATTCCCATTTGTTCACTCCATATTCAACACTTGGTTGTTTTTTTTGTTTTTTTTTTTTTGGCACATCACATTTGCTTTAAAATCCTTATATCAAAATGCCATGAGAAAGGACGTGAATACTTTGCATTTATAGTGTTAGCTTTTACTGATCAACAGAATCATTCTCATTAGGTATTTTAAGGTAGTATTTATAAAACATATAATAACTACTGTTTAATAAACCTACTTGTATAAAGTTATCAGATATATCACATTCTTCCCATGTGATAAGAAGGATAAGGAGGCTCTGAAATGAGTTCCTTATTGCTGTGTTTTTCCTATGGCTGGGTTTGTCTGCTTAAAGAGAAATTCTCTGTAATTAAATAGCAATCAGGCACTTAAAAGACAAGCTGATCTTAGTACTGTATTTACATAAAGCAGACAAAGATTACATTTTCCATTTTGTGGTCTGGACACCTCGTGCATGCTAGAGTAAGAGGGTCAGCATAATTGAAACCATCCTTCCTGTGCCTGTCTTGTTTAGACTTCGAGTTTGGAAAATTCTGTATAACAAAAAGAGATTTTTTTTTTTTCACATTACTATTATGAGTGCCAATGCTTCTGTCCTTTGGTGAATTGTTCTTGTGGTCATTTCCATAACTTTTTAAACATTATTTTTCACTCAATAAAAATACTTTGCTTTAGCAAGACCTAATTATGTTATGCAAAAGCCACAGAGATAATTATAGTTCATCCAGACATTCTTAATCTGTATTAGTGGAAACATGTTACAGGCCTGATGAGAAGCTCACCTATCATTATCCAATCTCAACAGCTGCTTAGCTCAATCTTGCTATAATCAAATCTAAGTCATCATCCCATCATTTCTAACCTGCCATGTTATTCTGCATTTCTACTGATTTAAAGATATATTTTAAGTCACCAGATCTATTTAAGGCTTTGCACAATGACTAAATGTGTTTCACTAAACCAACATGCCTTTTTTAAAAAAAAATGTTAAATGTTTATTTATTTTTGAGAGAAAGAGAGAGGGGGGGGGGGGGAGTGGGGGGACAGAGAGAGGGAGACACCAAATCCAAAGTGGGCTCCAGGCTCTGAGACGTCAGCATTGAACCTGACGTGGGGCTCGAACCCACAAACTGCGAGATCATGACCTAAGCCGAAGTCAGATGCTTAACTAACTGAGTCACCCAGGCACGTCAAACATGTCATTTTCTTAACATAATTTAAGATTGCCCTGTGTACATATTTACAATTCTATTGCACTAACACGTGTTTGCTGAAGACCCACTGTATCATCAGTATTAACAGAACTAGGTAGCCTATCGGTGTTATGGAACCTGCTATATATTCAAAAGCAACCAAATCCCTCCAGTAAGAAAATAATTAATTTACTGTATGTGTCTGATTCCCATACCTCTTGATTTGCCGAACTTACTTAAAAGTGGCAATAAAATGTTCAAGTTTCTGCTCATTAAGTAATTATAAGTGATATGGGAAGCATTCCATTTTACAGCAATATTAAATCCTCACCAAATGCAATTTAGCACTTTGTCCAGCTGGATTTCACTTATCCAAAGTGCCTGTTATTTCCACCATTTCCGCTGGAACTTTCCTTCATAACTGAACAAATTTCACTGCTAGATTGTATTTCCTGCCATTCAGTTCATCTTCTTCCTGATACTTATTAAGCTGAAGGCAGTTACCTCAGATCTGTAGGACCAAAAATTAATTTGCTTTGTTTTAACAATCTAAGAGCGTCAATAGTCATGTGTAACTTTCCTGTGAATAATAAGCTGTTCTTATCTGTGAGGTGTCCACATAATTGTAGCCATTTTGGAGTAATAGTAATAATATTGCTTTGTCAAGCAAGAGAAAATTATAAATCAGTAGCTAAAATATTTAATCTTTTTCATATGCTTCAGGAAACTTCAGGTTTGCCTCTTTAGGAGAAAAAAAAAATGCAGGTGAATGAAAATCCTACTCTTGTTAAAGAACCAAAAGATATATCCTGCCACTTAAAGGAGTTGTAAAAGACAGGAAAACAAACCATACACGTACTCATTCATCCTAATTAATATTTTGACTGATAACCCACCAAGTCCTTCAGGGTTTTCAAGACACCTAGCAAATGTTTATTTTTCTTGCTTTAATGTATACCTATAATTCCTAACTGGGAAATGTTTTCCATCAGTCATAAATATTTTAGCCTATTCAAATCATGCCTATATTAAATTCACTCTATTTTACATATAAAATTCCTGTACTACCCAATGTATTCACCAAAAGATTTTCCCAGTTATTATACACACACTTAGGTTCAAAAGCTGTTGTTATTCCTCCTTTTCTACTGTTTTTTTTTCTCATTTTTTTCTGCTTTGTTTAAATAAGTTGTGTATTCTAGATACTTAGTCCTTCCATAGTACAATCTTACAGAGTAGGAGGGAAGCAAAATAATAATAATAATAAACACACAAAACAATTTTCCCTCCTCAATGCATACTATTTCAAAGTCAGTGGGAGTTAATCTTTATAAAAAAAAATCAAAAGTATTCTTAGTTGTTGTTTTTCTTGAAGTCAGCAAATAAGCTTCAGGAACACCTGATTATTACACATTTTCAGCATAATCCACAAATCAGTTTCTAGTACACGAGCTACATTTGAAAAAATACCAAAATCAAACACCAAGAGATTTGAAAAATAGTAATAAATGTTTTCATGCAGAGCGGCATGATACAATAAGAATTGCAATGTGGGAAAAAAAATCCTGTGGTAGCAATCACTTATAGCATAAGATATCTTTCTTTCTCTTTTTATTGTTATCACTGTTTCAGTATTTTACTGAAGCGGTGAAACTGTATCGTTCTTTCATTGGTGAAAGCAGAGACCGGTAGGGTTGGTAATCCTTTAAAGAGCTATGAATGATCCGAAAAACATAACATAGGTCGTAGGGATGAAGTAGGTAGAGTTAGGCCACTGTAGCATGAAAATAGTAGAAAGACCTCAGGAGTATTTATACTTCTGTCTTTGGATCTGAACCTTGTAGCAATTAGTCCTAAGGATAAGGATAAGTGGGTGGAGTGGACAGAATAAGGAAAGAGTGGATAGAGTGGTTATCATGGACAAAACCTGAGAACTCAGACAAGTTTTGGGGCCAATAAGAGAATAATATTCTAAACCAAATCCATACCTTCTGATAACTAATCAGTCCTTTTTCTGCTTATTTTATCCAAACTCTCCCCACTCTCTGAACACCCTTAATGAACAGGAACTAACAGATGTAATCCCAGATACTTTCAGGATGTCCTGTCCTTCTCTTTTTAATATTTGGAAATGTATCCATTACTAAAAGGAAAGCTACACCTTACATCAAAGCATTTCAAGAGGACATAAATACTACCCATTGTAACTAAAATCCATTTGCAAACCATATTGTTAGATGGGATTTCTATTATTATTAATGCACTTTCATTTCAATTCTGCTACTATACTATATTTCTAACTGGCAGTATCATCTTAATTAAACATATCATACAGTATGCTAAATGGAAATAAGACGATTTCTCCAAAAGTTGGAATAATTTTAAGTAAGTGATCGATTCAAAAGTTCTGTAATTAGAACACCATGGCTGTCATTTAAACTTTGCCACCTCCTGTCTGCAGGAATTGATGAGGATCTTTTGTTTTGACCTTGACAAGGGCTAGGCTCTCTCCTTGGCAGAGGAACATTTTCAGTAGCTAATGGAAAAATATTCTTAGGGCAGAACACCTGGAAACCAGCCTTCAAATATTCTACATGAACACTATTGATGTTTTACATCTGGTAAATTGTTGCTATCAGGTCTAATGGGAGTTCAAGAGGCTATTTTACTCCTTAAACATTTAAATATTTCCTCTGCACCATCAAAATGGGCAAAAGTGGCCCTCCAAACGCTCATTCTCAGAGAGCATTTTAAGTAATGAATATTCTTGAAATAGAGGAGACTTGCATGTGCCACTTGAGAAGCACTCCGGTATCACCCTTTCCTTCACTCAAGCCTCACAGTATTCAAAGGACTCATGAAGGCTTAAACTCTCCACAATTTACTTACCTTTCTGAATAATTTCAAAAATACCTATATCCTGTCAGTAATTCTAGAAGAGCATGTCAAGTAAGGATTTTGGTCAAACAAAGGCACTTAAAGATAAAAGGAATATATTTGCCAAGTTAGAGCTTAAAGGAGCAGGCGGGGTGATCTGTCTTGCATAGTTTCTTATTCAGAAATGGTTTTTCAAAATATGGTCATTTGGGGAGCCTGGGTGGCTCAGTCGTTTAAGCATCTGACCTAAGCATTTGGCTTAGGTCATAATCTTGTGGTTTGTGAGTTCGAGCCCCGCATTGGGCTCTGTGCTGACAGCTTGGAGCCTGGAGCCTGCTTTGGATTCTGTGTCTCCCTCTCTCTCTTTGCCTCTCCCCGACTAGTACTCTGTCTCTCAAAAATAAATAAACATTAAGAAAAGTTTTAAAAACAAAATGTGGTAATTTGTGGCTACCATAGAGGATATCTCTGTTGCACTTCTCTCAAGTTCAAGACTTCCAGAGACGTCATTGCTCAAACCCTGACGAAGTTCTTGCCTTGGCAGATTTTAAGTCCCTTAGCTAATGAGATCAACTGTAAGTGCTCTTTGGAAGTCATCAAAAAATTCCCGAGGATTAACAATTGACAACACTCTGTAAGTGAAATACAAAATCTCTTGATTATTCACTAACATAAATAATCTCAGTCTTTTCAAATCTACTTTGTAAAATGTTTTGCCTAACTGTTCTTTCATTTTTGTCTCACTGCCTTAGTTCAAGTAGCCCCCTGGTACTCCTGTCCTTAATTTCTTCCCATTCTAATGTGCTCTGAATACTGCCTTCTTTCTCAAGTCTATGCTGCAAGTCTATGCTGCAATTTTTAAAATGACTCCTAAACTATAAACAAGGTAGTTAGGGTCTGTCGTGTGGTGGTCCCCAAATACCTCTTAGACATCTTTATTTCAATACCTATTGCAGACTCTCGTCTCATGCCACCAAAAGATACTTGTTGTCATGTCATTCTCATGTAGTGCCCCCCCATCTCTACCCGGTGGTGAGCCCCTATCTATGCATCAAGCCCTGCTCAAATATTGCCTCTTCCAAGAAGTCCTTCCTTTGTAAGAGATTCTTTTTTTTCCCTCTGTTATAGAACCAAACACATTTAGTCTTGCATTAACACTTACGTATAGTGTTAATTTAGTTGCCCTATTTTGAGGGCAGAAATTGTGTCTTGTTTATTATATGTACCTTCCACAGCACGACTCAAGCTTTGTATGTAAAACAGGAGTGTGTTAACTAAGTAAGTGGTCAATACGCCTCTTGGAGACACAGAGAGATGTCATTTTTCAGATTCACTTGAGCAAGGTATGGCAACAAGCAGAATGTGGGTGGAATTAATGTATGCCACTTCCAGGTCAGGACCATAAAGCCCTTCCATGTGTGAACTGATAATGTGAAGCTGTGAGCATTGATACTGGTAAAGTTGCAAGATGGGAAGCACCTGAGTCCTTGAATCAATGAGCAGAAAGCTGCCCAAGACACACTGCACTGGACAGTAAGGTCTCAACTTCCAAGATTCTGGGGTTTTATCTTTCACATCAGCAAATGTAAACCTACTAGCATAGGTCTGCTGACTGCTCAGTCAGTTATTACAATGGAGAATAACAAATAATGCCATAGTGTTCTTATTTTTGGATGGATTTGCTGAAATGACCCTACCTTGACTGGAATGGCCATCTCTTATTTTCTCTGGGGCTTAACCCATCCCCACGCTCCTGCTTGGATGTAACTAACAGTTTTTCCATTTGGACATTATTTGTCTCCAAGTATTTGCTACATCTGTATGGAATTGGCCTCTAGATGTTCTGACTAGCATTGAATCCATTCGGCTAGACTTTTAAATTCTTAACCGTATGCCCTAATCTTTCTCATCACTTGAGGCCAAGAAGATGTCTTGTCTTACATACACTTCATGATCAATCCATTCAAAATGTTTTCACCCCACTTGTACTTCATTTGGTAAAACTCTATATTCTGAATGAGTCTTTATAATCTGCCTTTTCCTAAAAAGAGTTAAAGAAACTGTTAATCTCTGTAATGCCACTCAGCTACTGGTGAGCAGAAATTATAACAGATATTTCTCTCATAGATCTCAAAGCACCGCCAGACTGGCTGGAAAGAGATTAATAATGTAAGGACTCGTCCTGGGTTGCTAGTAGGCAACACGTAGCATTTCTCTCCTACAAATTATAACAATTAGGCTCATCCCAAGGAAGTTAATCTAGACTGTAGTCATTATTTGCAAAAAATTTAAAAGAAATGGGGTATAGTATGATTCTAAGCAACAGTCACAGTTTCTGCAAAATGAAATGTAATGTTCAAAGAGCTTGAGAGAGGCAACCGTGTCTTAGTATCTTTGCAACTCTGTGTCTAGCAAGTGAGGGAAAGATTTAGATGCTCCAACTTCATAGTGAATGAAAATTTTACCTATTTAAAAACTGAAGCCCTTGGCTTTAAAAGAATTAAAGAAAGTCAATCTCCCAAATTTTCCTCAAGATTAATATTATTTTGAAATTACATGATTCATTAATAGTCTTTAAAATAAAATTTTCAAGGAATACACTTCTGTTTCTTCCTTTTTATTGTTATGTCATGGGATTTTCAAACACAAAATTCATTTTGTCTTGATTTAATACAAAGCATTTCAGGAAGCTATACAGATGAAACGAAATACAAAATTCCATAGTGTGTGTAAATATCTATATCTCTTATATCTATCAATCCATATGTGTGTGTTTGTGCATTAAGCATCAATGTTGCTTTTCTAAATTTCTGTTTATAACTAGTCATTTCTAATCACCCAATGAATAATTAAATTGATTTGCTAAATGCGTAACAGTGATTAAGGGGTTACTAACACTTAGTATTAATCATTTTTCTATTCACAGGAGAAAACAATTCTAAATGTTGATTAAAATGTTGTAAACCTAGGGGAGCCTGGGTGGCTCGCTCGGTTAAGCGTACGACTTCGGCTCAGGTCATGATCTCACAGTCTGTGAGTTCGAGCCCCGCATTGGGTTATGTGCTGACAGCTGGAGCCTGCTTCAGATTCTGTGTCTCTCTCTCTCTCTCTGACCCTCCCCCGTTCATGCTCTGTCTGTCTCTGTCTCAAAAATAAATAAACATTAAAAAAATTTTTAATGTTCTAAACCTAGATGATTTGAGCCCTATTCTCATGATATTCTCCCCTATGTAATTTCTAGCGCATAAATAGTACAAATGAGTATTGACTGTAAAAAGTCTTGCTACATTGTGTTGTCTTGCCATCAGGAACATATGAAATCTAATCTTATTAATTTACATCTGACATGAAAATATTGATTGAGAAGATGAGAACAACAAGAAAGCCAACTGTAAGTGAATATAAGATATCAAAATTTACCATAGAAGATGCTGATGTAAAAGAATACCATATTTAGTTTACAGATTTAAATGTTTACCTCTCCTTTATTGAGGGAGACATTTTACAGAAACTGGGATAAAATTTCATCTGAGGGGACCATGTCAGCAACTGGGTATAGTGTGGGAGAAACTTAAAGCAGCAAGAAATGGCAATACAAGTAGGGTGATGAAGGAAAGATTGTTACAGGGATCTGAAAACAAAACTGGAATTTTACTTTAGTAAACAAATTCTGAGATGGGAATACAGAAATTGGCTTTATCTTTCAGAAAGAAAGGTAAGAGAAGCCAAATAAAACAAGTTAATGCAACTTGGAGGCCAGAAGAAAACCTTAAAGACACTTTACTGCCTTTACAGGAAAGACAAGCTAATAAATAAAAATATTCTATAGAAAATAAACACTAGAGGGGCGCCTGGGTGGCGCAGTCGGTTGAGCGTCCGACTTCAGCCAGGTCACGATCTCGCGGTCCGAGAGTTCGAGCCCCGCGTCGGGCTCTGGGCTGATGGCTCAGAGCCTGGAGCCTGTTTCCGATTCTGTGTCTCCCTCTCTCTCTGCCCCTCCCCCGTTCATGCTCTGTCTCTTTCTGTCCCAAAAATAAATAAACGTTGAAAAAAAAAAAATTAAAAAAAAAAAAAAAAAAAAGAAAATAAACACTAGAAAGAATACACTTGCTTGGAAACAAACAAATGACAGCAACAACACCCCAAAAGGTCTAAATTAGATATATCTTGGGAGTAATCTGAGAACCATAAAATGAACAGAAACAACAGTTTCATCAAAAGATAAAAACTAAAAGATCTGAAACAAGAGAAAATGTCATGATGTCAAGATATTACTTTCAAAAGGCAAAAACTAGGGATACCTCTGGCAACGGCTTCTCTATATCTCATGTCATTCCTGATAAAAGGTGGGAGTAAAGGTGGGAAAATGCAAATATCCATATATAAAGGACAAAAAATGGGGGAAAAAAACCAGAATCAAGTTATCAAGACATATATAGTATGCCAAGAAGGGCTGAGTGCTCTATGAGGTTGCATCTATGGAAGAATGAAATACAAAAGATGATATATGTGATGCTAAACATTTAGTAAATCAACCAATAAATAGCTTATAAACTATATGTTCCCCCCCCCCCAGAAGTTTCCATTTCCCTACTTTTTACATGAAGTAAAGTAGTAATCCCACCAGGGCCTAGGCAGATGTTCAAGAAAACTCAAATGGCAAGGCTACAGGAATTCACTTAAGATTTTAATTTCTTAGTATTTTTATGACTTGTCTAACCAGTTTCATAACTGTAACAGTGAATTTACAACCCTACACAACTATCTTCACAATAAAAACTAGAAAGTCAAGTAATTAGAAATTTGGAATTTTTGAATATTAAATTGTGAAAGAAAAGACTTGTCCTGAAAAATATAAGCTGAAACATTTATCTCTATCACTTTACAAATTCAGGCATAATCTAGAACTGGGCATGTGGTTCTCTAGTCAGCTCTCTTCTGAGGGGTATTTCTTTTGCTTTCTGGAATGAACATTATATTTCATCACCTGAACCACTCTCATTACCATCTTTTCCTACCTGGCACAGACAGACTATTCCATTACCCAGAAAAATCCCAGCACAGATAAAACTCCATGCCACACTTCTCTCCTAGATTTGGGCTTCTCATATTTGCTGGAAATTTTCATAACAACTCCATAACTTCATAATTCTCATCAAGAACCGGACATAGCCTGAACTCTCAGTAGTTTCCCTGATTTCTTGCTTAGGAAAAAATGAGGTCATCATATATGAACTATCTACACCTGTGACCATCATTCCTTTCCTTCCAGCACTAGGACTGGCACCAACCTCATCTCTGTAGGCATCTTGTCTTTAGGATATAATCATGGTCAATTTTATTCCCAAACTCATCAAAAGCATAACTCTCCTTTAGTTCTGAATCTACTTCCCATTGCAGCTCTCCTTATCCTAGTCAACTAATATTCTAGGCTTGCAACTGAAATGCAAATTCTCCTCCAAAGAGGGAGACCCCAGGGAGCCTGGGTGGCTCAGTTGGTTAAGTATCTGACTTCATTTTGGTTCAGGTCATGATCTCATAGTTCGTACTGTCGAGCCCCACATCGAGTTCTGCACTGACAGTGCAAAGCTTGCTTGGGATTCTGTCTCTCTGCCCCTCCCCTGCTCATGCTGGTTCTCTGTCTCTCTGTCTGTCTCTCTCTCTCTGTTTCTCTCTCCCAAAATAAATAAAATAAAATAAAATAAAGTAAAATAAAATAAAATAAAAATAATAAAAAAACAAAAGGCTATTCCAGTATTTTTGTCTTTCAAAGGACCTTTTTCAGTTTTTACCGTAATAGATCTTTTTTAACTAGTATATCTAAAAATAACACCTGTATCCTTTTACTTTGTTCTTCCCCTTTAGTACTTATTACTTCTTAATATTATATCATATATTATTTGTTAATTTATTTAGCACCTGTCTTTACTTTCTAAAATATAAGCTACTAGGGATGCCTGGGTGGCTCAGTCAATTAAACATCTGACCCATGACTTAAGCTCAGGTCATGATCTCATGGTTTGTGGGATCAAGCCCCATGTCAGGCTCTGTGCTAATAGCACAGAGCCTGCTTGGGATTCTCTCTTTCCCTCTCTGCCTCTCTCATTCACTCTCTCTCTCTCTCTCTCTCAAAATAAATGAATAAACATTTAATACAATAAAATAAAATATAAACTACTTGGTAGCATTTTTAACATCTGTATCCTTATCACATAGAATAATGACCAAATAGGGGCAACTGCGTGGCTCAGTTGCTTGGGCATCTGACTTCAGCTCAGGTGGTGAGTTTGAACCCCATGTCAGGCTCTGTGCTGACAGCTCAGAGCCTGGAGCCTGCTTCAGGTTCTGTGTCTCCCTCTCTCTCTGCCCCTCCCCCACTAGCACTCTGTCTTCTCTCTCTCTCTCTCAAAAATAAGTAAACATTAAAAAAAAGAATAATGACCAAATATAGCAATCTCTCATTAAATGTTAAGTGACTATATAAATCTATGTAATCACTACTTTTTTTAACTTAGAAAGTTGGTGTGGCAATTGCTGGGTATTCTAAAATTCATTTTCCCCTCTTCCTAATCACATGGCCTCCCAGAAAGAAATTGTATTTTCCAGCTTTTCTCATACCCAGTTATAGCTGTGTGGCTAAATTTAGATGAGTAGAATACAACATAAATATCATATATAATTTCTAGACTCTCTTCAACTTCAAGACAGGCTGCCATCCCTAAACTGTAGCTCTTTTTCTATTCCTGTTGTGACCTTAGCTATGCCTGTAAACCTATTAAGGCAACAAGAGGGAAGGAACTTGGATTCTTGAATGACCTTGAAGAGCAGAATGAGTCCACTAGCATAATATGGCTTATAATATGAGACAGGAAAATTTCTGTTTTATTCAATGGACTATATTTGAAATTATTTTTCTTATAGCTACTAAGCCTTTAACACTCTTGGCTTCCACAATTCTCTCTGCCATTTCTCTGAGCGTTCTTTCTATATCTTCTTTTGACCTCCTTCTCGTCTTCTATATACTCCTTAAATATTGATTTTCTCAAGTGTTCTTTTCTAGCCAGCTACTGTCTTTTTTTCCCCAGCTTTACTGAGATATAATTGACATATAACACTGTATAAAACTTTAAGGTTATACAGCATAATAATTTGATGGATGCGTATGTCATGAAATGATTACCAAAGTAAGTTTAGTGAACATCCATCACCTTACATGTTTTTTTTTTCTTGTAATGAGAACTCTGAAGACCTTATTCTCTTAGCAACTTTCAAATATGAAATACAGTAGTGCTAACTATAGTCAAAATGCTCTACGTTATGTCCCAGAACCTACTTATATTACAGCTGGAAGGTTAAAGCTTTGATCACCTTCATCCATTTCCTCTCATCCCACAACCCTGTCAATCTGTTCTTTATTTCTACAAATTCAATTGTTTTAGACTCCATACATAGGTGAGATTGTACAGTATTTGTCTTTCTCTGTCTTATTTCACTTAGCATAATGTCCCCAAGATTCATCCA
Organism: Herpailurus yagouaroundi; assembly: GCF_014898765.1. Lineage (NCBI taxonomy): Eukaryota > Metazoa > Chordata > Mammalia > Carnivora > Felidae > Herpailurus > Herpailurus yagouaroundi. The sequence goes on from NW_024412403.1 coordinate 27,662,663, forward strand.
TTGTTGCAAATGGCAGGAATCCCTTCTTTCTTATGACTGAATAATCAACTACTGGTCTTAATTTAATCTAGCGATTCTTGAATTTTTTCATCAATGACGAGCTGAGAAATATATACACACACATGCATACATACATATCCAATATCAACACTGGCAGTTTAGAGACAACCTGAAGCCTATTTTGGTGGTAAAATTGAGACCACATGGATCTCACAACAATTCCACTTTTGCATATATACCCTAAGAAAAATTCAACACATATATTCACAAGGGAACATATACCATGACGTTCTTTGCAACATTGGTTGGAATAGCAAACACTTGGGAAGAACTTAAGTGTCTTCTTAAATGTACACTGCAGATGATCTTGGTGTTCTATTCATATACCCTTGGCACTCACATTGTCCTTCCACAGTGAGGGTGTTTCACTGAAAGCACTTGCCATTCCATGCCTGAGGCTGTTCTTGAGCCAAAAATATGTTTGGGTTTCCATGAGGTGGGCTAGAATTCCAGAGCTACACAGAGTAGGAGTGAATCTCAGCCAATGCCAGATAGGAGTTGGGGATACATACATACCCCAACGTCCTTATCCTTAATGGATAAACTCTAAAGTGGTTTTCAGTATCAGTCACATGGTAAGAAATGTAGAGAGGAAACTGGAGAATGATTTTAAAAAAGAAATACTCAGAAATAAGATCAGTCTTTCATAGAGCTTAAATGTGTGGGGAGAGAGAAATATGGGAAAGGTGAGGTGTCATGTCCTGATCTTGTTTGGGGCAAGCAGGTAGATGGCAGACCGAGACCAAGAAGGTTTCCGGCAGGGAGATGATGATTCAGATTTGGGCATGTTGCATATGAGGCACCAGTGGGTAATTGGAAATCCGGTTTAAAGTTTGGGAGAGAGAAAGGGGCTAGAGGTTGGTTAATAACGGTATCTGGAGTCATGGTGATGAATGAGATGAACAAAGGAGAGAGGATAGTACGAGAAGAAAAGGCAGTCCAGGAAGGAGCACTGAAGCTTATGAATATTTAAGGAGTGCACAGAAGATGTTCCTACAAATAGAAATGAAAGAGAAGAAGCTAACATGGTGGAGGGAAGCCAGTGGTAAGAAAGGAAAATAAAATGCTTCTTTCATAAACGTTCTACTCGAGGACATATTGGCAATAGCTTCTTAGAAACATGTCTCTTTCTCTGTTTTCAAACTCTAAGACTAATTCCAAGCTGCTGCTGCTTCATCTTCAGCCTCGTCTTTTTCATCTTTTAAAATCTTTTGGTTTTCAGAAGCTCATGTCCTACCCAGCCAAGCATATGTTCTGCCAATGCTACAGATTTGAAGCCTAGTCCATCAAAACCATGGTCCGTCAAAGTCTACTTTACACTTCTTAGTGTATTGCCATTTATTCACTACCTAATTGGTAGCGTCTGGTTCGGTTTTGGTTTGGGTTACTTTCCACCCCCCCCCCCAAAATTTGCACATTGATATGGTTAAGCACAGAGCTACATGCTGCGTTATCTCATTCAATGCTTAGGGCAGCCCTATGGGATAAGCATCGCTATCAATATTTTTGATGGGAAAAAGGTGGAGACTTTTAAGGAATTAAAGATTTTGATTAAGGTAACACAGCTAATAAGTGAGTTAGAATCCGAACCCACATTTTCTGATTCCAAAGCCCCCGATTTGGGAAACCTGTTAAGATGGCATTGCAAGAATACGGTGTGAGTTCCCTGCCTTTGCCACCAACATATAATAAGAATGGATAAAATATGAAATGAGCTCATGCAAAAGTAATAACAAAAACAGGGTAAATATCAGAGATAGAAGAGAAACAGAAACAGAAAGCTACAGTGTACCACCTGGTCTTTGGAATGAGTGGCAAACATTACCCTATATATCTGAGGGAACTGGGGTGCCACATTTGCCCTCCAGGGAGTGAAAATCAGTGCCAGGTTTACTGGCTGAAACCGGAGTGTGGGATAACAGGAAGCTGAATAACGGGTTACGCCCCTGGAGCCGTGGTTTACACAGAGCTACTTACGTAGGCAGGCCAGAGGCAGCAGTCATAATCTGGCTGTCAGCACCTAGGACAAACTGCTGTTTGACTTCGTGGCTTACATCTATGCCCATTATCAGAGATTCTGAGTTGGGGGTCGGGAGGGTGTAGGGCCAACTCTATGACCATAGGACTGAGTGGGGCTAGCAAAGAGAGAACTTTTAAAAATCCCTCACTCAAGTTGAGCCTGAAAACAAAAATTCCAAGACAAGTGAAACCATACACACACACACACACACACACACACACACACACACACACATACAGGGAAAAAAAAGGTAATAAAGTAATTCCAGATGACGTGAAAGTAGATCAATTTCAAAATAAGCATGTTAGTATCCTTGAGGAGATAAAGAAATAACATCAATACAATTTATAAGAAAATAAGTAGAGATACAACAGTGAAAGTGGCTATGAGGAAAGAATCAATTAAAATTCCTAGGGGAAAAAATACATATACTCAAAAAAATTCTAGTGGACATAGTCAAAACAAAAATTAGTAAATTGGAAGATATCTCTGAGTAATTCACCAAAAATGCAACACAGAAGAATATATAAAATAATATGAAAGAGAATTTAAGGAATATGTATGACATATTGTAAAGCTTCAACATATATTTACTAGGATGTTCCAGAAAAAGAGATTAGAGCTAATGATAAAAGAAGCAACATTTGAAAAGAAAATTCTGGAGACGTGCACAACATAGAAAGATGTGTATCCTAAGATCAAAGTGTCTAGAAAGATGAACAACCACTCTGCTCTCTTCCCTGTAAAAAGAGTAATAAAAACCATATTGCCACTCTTTAGGAAAGCCTTTAAATGACTCATAATTTGTCAGAGATGATAGAATCCAATCCTATAGATTCTGCTCTATATTTGGATAGAAAAATCATCTTTAAAACAAATTGATGAATGTAACTGAAACAAGAATACAGCCAACATTATACTCCTCACTGAAACAGATGTCTACTGCTACATGGGTGGAGAAAACCCCTGATATTTAGTGACCACGAGAATTAAGGAAGTCAAAAAGTGTCATAACCATAGCATATGTCCAGGCCACTCAATCTCCTCTCTGTGAACTCATAAGTGCAGATGCAAACACACACATACACACACTCCAATCTGGTGTAATATAGTAATACGGGGAAAAGTACAATCAATTGCCAATATGTCTTATATATAAATAAGAGGGAGAACCGTATATTAATTTGTGAACTTATTTCCATTACTTTCTATTAATTTAACGCATAATTCAAACTTCTGTGGAAAATCAGCCTTATATAAGAAAATATACACCTTTTCAAAATCATGACTTTAAAATAATGCTAAGTTCAATTTCAGTTTTTAAAAGATTCTTTCACCCCAGTAACCAATCAGTAAGTAAATATGACCAGAAAAGATGGGAAATAGTAGTTTAAGATTAAATGTTAGGAAAATTAAGCAGATCTTTTTAATTTGTTTTTATGACGATTATTTACTTCCATTAGAGGGAACTCCATTTTTTGCGGCCCCCCCCCCCCCCATAGCATAGAAACTTCCTGAGTTGTGGTTAGACTTTATAACTGAGGAAACTAATGAAGTTCCCTTTAATTTTTGGTCTCGGGATTGGTTTGGAGGAAATAGGTGAGAGGGTAAACTTTTTTTTTTTTTTTTTTTTTTTTTTTACTGAAAATGATACCAAAAGGAGAAATTTTCCAAAGGTTACTCTCTTGGCAAAGCCTTCCATAAATCCACAGCCACACTTAACTTTACTAACTGAGCCATATTAAAGGGAAAACTCAAACAATTTATACCTCCTTTCTTGACTGTTCCTATCAAGATCATAACAAAAGCCTTTAAGAACACTGCGTGATACTGATGAGAACATAATCTTAAAAACCTCAAAATGTGCATGCAAACCAAAACTTCAACATTTTCTCTCAAAAAGGTTTTCACTCTCTTGCAGCACTAACGAATAGCTAGGAACCGTGTATATGAGCAAAAGAAAGAATGGATGTAACAGGTGACAAACATAATGAACTTGTTCTCTTAGAAAAGGATTTGTCAGGCACATTTTGCAATTGCTGAAAGAAGCTTATATCAAATCATAGGAATAACTAAAAAGTAATTATCCTTGAACTATGTAAATATCCGTGAACTATGTACCCTTTATGCATAGTTTTTGTATTAAAGTCAAGAGTATTACTTGGTTCTGCAACAGTTGAGAGTTTTCCATAAATCTTTGGGAAAGAAGAGTTAAGTAAAGCTTCAAAATTGCCCTGTAAGCGAAAACACATTCCATCTTCCTTAAAAGCTTTCTTGTCTTTACTGTAAAGTTTTATAGTTTCACAATCACTTCAATGTATTGTTTCCATTTATTAATTTACTTTAGCAAACAGAAACTATAAATTTCAAAATACAAAGAGCTGACTTTATTTTTTTTTCAAAATGATTATTCAAAATTTGCATTACAGAGCTGTTCTTTAAAAAAAAGTTTAAATGAATGTGAAACACAATCATAACACAGACCTCTCTATTTTCTCGAATCAGCATTATGGAAGACACATTTTTCACTTCATTCATTTGGTAACATCGAATGCAGTCACCGTGTTCATAAAGCTGCTTTTTCAACAAAGTCAACAACGGGAATAATGTCCTGGCACTTATTAAAGCTGTAATACTGAACTTGCAGTTTTTGAAGAAGAATCTCTTCTATAACATTTCTAGGAACACTCCCTAAAGCCTCTGATTTAAACAACAACAACAACAACAAGCACATTTAAAATACGATTATAAGTTTGGTTCAACTAGGAATTAAGCACCATTTACTCTCTGAGGTATTTTTCTCCAGAAAAAGCAAGCCAACTAACTTCCAACATATTTGCACCGAAATAAAAACTACTCGGTATTGTTTCAAGATAATTAAAATTCAAAACAACAACAACAACAACAACAACAAAATTGTGTGCAAAGTTTCTACAGTGAAATGTGAGCAAACAAGGCAAAAAAAGAAACAAAAGAAGTTTGCATGCTCCTTCTCCAAAGAGGTTTAAACAATTTGCCAGGAATAACACACATAAACTATAAGAAGGCAACTGCTGGACTCAAAACACACTTACTTCTTAACATGTAAAGATGCACTTTTTTTTCCTATTTTAGGTTAAAAAATAAGAGGACACCCCAGTGAGTCTTGCTGGCCGTCAGATAACGCACAGGCCCTGACCCTTTAACTGGCAGGAATTCTCGCACAAAGCTCTTTTCACACAGCCTGGGCTGTATATTCTTGAGATAAGGCGGCTGAACACGAAGCCGTGCGGAAGGGACACGAAGTGGGACCAAATGCAATGTTTACATATATTCTGTCACACCGCTGTTCCTTCATTATCTATTCCACAGACGATTTGCCTAAAACAATATTTATTCAGGTCGAAGAGAAGCGTGATTTCAACAAAAGGACAGTTTTAAGAAAAAGGACACGCGAGACAAGGCACATACTGTCTCTCTCTGTCAGCACTGCCAAGTTTAATGGGAAATCAAGCAGAAACAAAACCAGATCACCTAAGAACTCAAAAGAAATGATCCTGCTAGAATCTCCCTCCAGGCACAACAGATTGTCGTTACTTGTCTCACCACACAGAAAGCATATTTTAAATAATATCTTAAATCTGCACTCACCATGCGAAAGCAACAGTTGCGTGGCGTAAAAGTGTGCTATCTGCTGCCCCTGCTTCATTTCTGTTTTGCCTACAGTTGTCCAGCACCCACTAGCCCAGCCCGGAGCCGCCACCCAGAGGGCCCTTCCAGGAGCTGGCTGATTTGCCTATCAATCTGAGTCCCGGCTTCGGTATTAGGCAGCTGTGCACTTTGCTGAAGTTCTAATAGCGTTTCCGTACGCTGCCCACCGCCTCAAGTAGGTAATTTGTTCCTTCAGTTCGGTAAACACTCAAATCACCTTTCGGGGACCTCTCTGGGAACAGGCTTTAAGTTGTTCACCTTCAAATTAAGTTCTCGGTAAGAAGTGGGTGGAGAGAAGTAAGCTCGCTACAAGGGAATTCAGAGAGTAATCAGAACGCGGAGAAACTTCCTCTCTTTTTTCCTTCCTTGCTAGCTGAGCGGCCAGTGCCTCTTTCACAGGACTAAGGAATGTAAAGAGAGGACGCAAAGAGGCCCCGCCAGACAAGCCTTTCTCAATCAATTAGCTTGCGGCCATTACTTGTGACCTTAGGTCACGCAGCATAAGTGTGTGGGGTGTGCCTTCGGGGGTCCCAAGGCTACTTATTACAGCTGAGATAACCAAAACTAAGCAGACCCTAAAATCTAGAAACCTTTTTTATAGAAAATAGGCTAAAGACAGGAAGGAGACCAAAGGTGAATTCCAAGTTGCTTTTTGCAGGAACTATTTCATTCAGTCAAAGATACGATTTTTTTCTAATAAGAAAGCCCCCCAAATCTATTTCTTCCATGTTGGATCAGACACGATTTAGAACAAAGTAATGAGGTATTTCTTTTATATTAAATTCCAACTTGGGAATATAGAACTGACAAAATAGCTAATGTGTCACACAGATACGGGTATCACTCCATCCCTGAGTTCCTAGGTTTTGTTTTAGTTTTTTGAAGATACTGACTTCTATCAAACTGCAAAGTTAAACCACCGTAAACAAAGTTCTCTATGCCTAAGGGAATCAAAATCATACCACTTTGGGAGACAGAAATTGCTATTTTTAAACTCTTCCAAGATTACATGTTATCTTAATGTCATGATTTTTCTTTTCTTGTAACTACTTTAATTAGAATTCCATTTTGTTCTCAAGTTAAGACAAATGCTTCCTTTCTTTAATCAATATCAAAAAAGGAGACTTCAACATAAAGGAAAATAAGCGAACATGAAAGAGGAAAGCATGTTTTTACAACTAGAGATGCATTTAAACTTCATACATTAAGTTTGTGTATTTCTCAAAAATAATAGCCACCATCATTATCAATAAGTTAATGATGCAGAGATATCAGGGAATTTTGTTTCAAATCAAATTCATGCTAGTGAATACTATAATGCAATTAAGGAACACGTGCTTTACAGTGATTATATTAGCAAAGTTCCCCGCCCCAGACACACACAAAATAGCCATCACTCAAAGGTGGATTTGCCACAACCACATTTTCTCGCCCTTGATGATGCCACAAAGCCTCATCTGGTGCCACGCTCTATAGGAATGACAATATTCCATGTGGATGCTAAACTTAATGTTTCCATCTCATTAACCTTTACTTGGCCAGCTGAAGTATCTTTCAAATTGGACATTGTCTGACTTTAATAAAACAAACCAAAAATCCAAGAATGAATAAGATAGGTGAAAGACACAGGATGAGAGAGTACTATAAGGTGGATAAGATCATTTTGGGAAACTGTAGTAACAGAGAATGTGGTAATTAGAGTGTCAAAATCAGTTATAGGGGACAGCTAAGACAGAAATTGGGGGTTTCCACTTTCTCCAATATTCAAAAGGAGTCACTGACAGATTTGGAAAGGATGTTGACATTGATTCTAAATAAGTATAAAAAATAAAACAAGTTAGTGCAAAGACTGAATCGTTATGTTATACACCAGAAACTAATATGTTATATGGCAATTGTAACTCTATAAAGAAAATCAAATCCCTCCCCAAAATTCTTCCCATGTAGTAACAATTTTTTTAAGTTAAATAATAATTACAATAATGACTTGACACCATTTAGTGATTCAGTTGTGGTTGTTTCATATTTTGAAAACAAGCATTATTCAAAAGCATTTGGGACTCTTTAGCTACCAGATATGTAGAATATCAAGAATTCTAATCACTGCTTGAAAGATACCTCGTCTTTAGAAATTTCTCTGACTCAATGCCATTCTATAATTCTATGTTCCATATTCATGTGTTATAAAGAACAAACTCTGTTTTCTTGTTTCCCTCATTTAAGACTAACAACTAACTCCTGAGAGTCAGTCAACAAAAACGCCAGCCATATGCATCAGGAGTCTACAATCATCCGCCCCAAGGATCTGGCCTCTGCTACAACAGAGCTTCTACCTGCACTAAACAAAGGACTTTCAGATAAAGTGTAGAAAGGCCACCAACAACCTTCTTAAAAGACAAGACATACACCGGCATTCGAAAGAGCTTTGCTGATGTCATAGTAGATAGTGGCCATTGAGTAAAATGACCACAGACATTTCTGAATTACACACACCTTATGAAAAGGAATCCCCTTTGCCCAAGTGTGGTATCTTACATTGAGAAGATTGCTAACAGGAAGCTACTGAAAATAAGTTTGTCAGTTTGACCCCACTCTGTTTCCATCTTCATTTTATGTGGAGGAACTGTTACTCTAGATGTCATGGTGCTTTAATCAAACACTGCAGATAATTTTTGCCAAATTCATCTAAAGTATTTCAATAGCTCAGATAACTTTATCACCAAAACTCTGTCATATGTTTCAATTAGTTAAGAAGCCATTCAAAGTGATAGGATATAATATTTCTATATGAAATGATAAAGATGTCATTTCTAAGCATTACATAATAACAACAAAATATTAGCCACTTGTTATATGATGCTGACATTTCCCATAGTAATTCCATCCTGCATCTATGTATTTTTCCCTAATCATCTGCAATATTTTGGAAGATAGTCAATTTGGGATAAAAGAATAGATGAACCAAAATAAGTCTAGAAAAACATTGCTATCAAACTTGTAGTTTTCAAGACATTTGATTAGCAGTCTGCCATCACAAATTGCTTTCAGCACATTTTCTTTTAAAGCACCTACATAGAAAAACACAGCTTACGATAATTCTAAAAACTGAGATGAATCAAGGCAATTTCTTTACCATCCCTCTAAAGTTAATGTTACTAAACTACAAGAAAACAACACGGTCTATACACATAGACGAACTAACCCTATTCATTTGAAAGTCAAGAAAACATTTCAACATTTCTTAATTAACTAATTCAGATCCATGGACCTCTTCCACTAAAACCTTGGACTGCCATGAAATCACTTTGGAATCAATAGAAGGTGCTGCTTCTTGACTTACATAGAGTAGTATCCCTATAATACCATCTCTTCATATTTTGGCCTTAGAACCAGAAAACAGGAGGGAAAGGCCTGGCATGTGACACATTAAACCTCCCCAAATTTAGCTAAAGCAATGTAGGTGGTAGCAAGGGTACGAAGATGGGGAAGAGAAACACATATTACAAAGTATAGCTTTTCCTGCTTGTGAAACTGTCAGTTTGGGGACCGAGGAGACCACTCACTGTAGGTAGACAGCAAAGTCAGACTTCATGTCGGCTTCCTAGTCTCTAGCTGGGAGGTCTGCACACCAACCTGTCACCCAGCTGGGGTGACAGGAAGGGTATTTGACCAGCATAAATGGGTTTTAACCAGAAAGAAGTGGATAGTAAGAAAACAACAGGTGTCATCTGGTTGTAAACATGACATTGGATCTAGATCTAGGTTGATTTATTGTTGAGCAAGTAGAAAACAAATATAAAATGAGGGCCTATAGATAAACACAACAGAGACAATGGGAAAAGAAGATTATCAAAAGGATAGCAATAACTAAATGTATCATCTATTAAAATAAGTGAGAGGGGGCATTTTAAATAGAATACATGAAGACATGAGCCCTATCATCCAAAACAAGAAGGAAGAAATGGCCTAAAATAAAAACAAGATAATACAATGGAAATACACACTTTTAAAAAGAAAATGGGGGGCGCCTGGGTGGCGCAGTCGGTTAAGCGTCCGACTTCAGCCAGGTCACGATCTCGCGGTCCGGGAGTTCGAGCCCCGCGTCGGGCTCTGGGCTGATGGCTCGGAGCCTGGAGCCTGTTTCCGATTCTGTGTCTCCCTCTCTCTCTGCCCCTCCCCCGTTCATGCTCTGTCTCTCTCTGTCCCAAAAATAAATAAACGTTGAAAAAAAAAAATTAAAAAAAAAAAATAAATAAATAAAAAGAAAATGGAATAGTGGATAAGGAAAAAACTGAAAGATTATAAATAACACTGAAAAAGCATGAATGATATGGATGACAAACTTAAAAAAGTAGGGAGACAAGTTTGAAGTCTATAGCAATATTGCTGATGAGCTCAGAGGAAGAAATCTTGGAATGTTCTACTGGACACATTTTTTTTTTTTTGCCTAAGATGTCATAAAACATAAGGAAAATCTAAAAGAATACTATGAAAGAGGAAAATGTCCATAAAAGTGTGAAAAATTTCAACACAATGCATATAAGCTCTTGCACATTATTTTAAAGAAACATTTTAATGAAAAATATAAGAGGCACAGATAATTGTAAGAAGAAATAAAAAAATGAAAACTAAACCAAACACTGAGATTTAGTATATGTTTTTTCCTATTATTTGACAATTTTAAAATTAATATTCAAAGTAGATTATTCTGTGCTTATGAATGTTTAAATTGGAACAAGCTTTCTGGAAAGGAACTAGCTTATAGGTACCAAAATTCCTACGTTTTTCTTTTTATTTATCTGTTTATTGAGCAAATATTTATTAATCACTTACTCTGTGCCAAGAGCTATTTGAGGCACTGTTTTGTTTGACAAAATAGACCGTATTTCTTCTCTCATTTAGCTTAGGTTCTAAAATGTGGAGACAGAAAATAAAATAAACATATTGGGTCCTATTGAATACTAAGATGAAAAATAATGCATGATTACAGAGGTGGTGGATATGACATTATTTTATGTAGGTGCTCAGGGGAATGTCTCTCTGGTGTGGTAACATTTGACCAATATTCAAAACGCAGTGTAAGAATCCAACAAGGTAATACATGAGAGAAAACACTTCTAGAGAGGCACCCACTGTTGAAAAGGCTCTGAGGTGGGGCATGATTCCCAGTAATATTATATCAAGGATATACTGTATCAAAGATTCTTTTTTAAGAAACTCAAGACTCTTTAGTAAGAAAGTCTTCAGTGACACAGACCAACATTTTTGTCCAAAGCTGTTTATAGCTGCCCCATAAAATTGAAAATAAGAATATATCAATTTTTAATATGGTATTTTATGTAGCTATTTAAACAAAAAGCAGAATGAGACCTATAAATACAGAGAACAAAGTTATGGTTGCCGGGGGGGAGGACGGTAAAGGATTGGACAAAGTGGGTGAAGGGAAGAGAGATGCAGGTTTCCAGTTCTGGGATGAATAAGTCACGGGAATAATAAGGAATATAGTCACTGATATTGTACTAGCGATGTAATGAGACAGATGGTAATTAAACTTGTGGTGAACACAGCATAATGTCTAAACTTATCAAATCACTAAGTTGTACACCTGAAACTAATGTAACACTGTGTGTCAACTATACTCGAATAAAAAATTAAAAATATGTAAAAGAAAATAATGATTATATAAAGTTATGAGATGTGAACTTCAGGTAAATAAAAGCAGGAATAAAACAAACCCCACATAATACATGACTCAAATTTTGTAAAATAGGTGTCTGTGAATATAATAAAAGTATCAGGTATCCAAATGTTGATATCAACTGTCATCTCTGTATAGCGGAATCCTGGATTATTTTACTTCTTTGTTTTCTTTCTAAGTTATTTGTAATTTAACTGTATTTCTTTTATAAGAGAGAAGCATTCATTAAACAAAAGTAGAGGCAGGCATTACTATCTTATGAATTCGAGGATTCTGTTTATCACAAATCTTGATGCTTTCAACTTATTTTGGATTATTTACTCCCTCAAATATAGTCAGTCAGTAGTTGGAATGAGTCTTCCCTTATAATTAATTGAAAATTTTCCCATTCCCTCCCATTTCACTGTTTCTAATTTGGTACTTAGATCCACAAGAAAAATTTTAAATTATATATAAAATCATTTTCGTGTATGCAAAAAGCCTTTGTTTTCTCCTTTGAGAGCCTATGGCAACAGGCATCTTTCACTCAATGACAATCACCCCCAGCATCTACTACTTTGACCCTTAATTAGATCTTCCCGGACAATCTAAAATAACTCATGTCTGAGACCCTCCCAGTCTGTGTGGTCCCCAATGGATTGGTGCAGCAGTAGGAAAGTAAGAAAGAACATTACTGTAGTTTAGGATATGTGTAGCAAAGTGAGTGAGCAAGTACGGAGTTGAGTGAAGTTGTTTAAAAAGAAAAGGAAGGAAGGAAGGAAGGAAGGAAGGGAGGACAGGAGCGAGGGAGGGAGGGGAAAGGAAAAGAAAATAGAGAGAACTCTACATAAATGGATCATTAATAAACAGTGAAAGCTGAACAAAGTATTGAAATATAAAAGCAAAATCTCCTGCTGAGGAACAAGTGTCCAGGTTGTCCAAAATCACCTCATTCAACAACTTTGTTGTTTCAATAAATATATAAAAGCAGTCTGGTGCTATTACTTAAAGATGTTGTTAAAACAAAAACCATAAAACAAGGAAGTAAAATATGGAGATTAGAAATAGAAGAAAAGGGAGGAGAGAGCAGAGAGAGAACAGAGACAGAGACAGAATCAGAAAGAGACATGCACACACACACACACACACACACACACACACACACACACACACAGATAAACTGGCATAATCTGAAAAGATAAATGAATGAATACACTGGGAGATTGGAAGGAAATTGAAAACATGGCTCCTGAAGAGGTATAGGCAATGCATGTATGTAAACAGTTCTGACATAAGTTGCTATATCCTACAAGCAGAGGCTTTAAAAGAGAATGTAGAAAATAGCCTAATTGGATTGGAGATGATGGTAGATGGGGTTGAGAATGCTAGAGTGGTTGGAAAGTATGAGTTTAATTCAGATCACAGAAAATAAAGAACTTTACAAATTACACACACACACACACACACACACACACACACACACACACACAGTCACAAATTGGGACAAATTGGGATGGGTTGTGTGTCCTGCATGGTGAGAGGTGAAAACTGAGGCCTGATTCCATAGGAATCCATACAAGCGGCAAGTGTTGAGTTCCTCAGGTGAGGATCTGCTGTGAGGCCAAGGCTAAACTGGGGTCCTTTTATCTGAATTATTTTTGATCACACATGGGATACTGAGTATTCCCCATGCACCCTGTCAATAGATTCCATCGAGTTGACTCATTGCTCTAGCTGCTGGCAGCTAAATCTGCGTGGGCCCCAGAAACACCTGGGGAATATAGAGTGGTAACAAGTTCAATCAAGGAAAAGAGAGCAGAAGCATTAGGCACATGCATGCTAGTATATCAAGGCTCACATAGGGTGGCTGAGCCTCAGGCAAGAACTAGAGAGCGAGATTCTATTTGGCCCCTGTGGAAGAATGTCTGAGATAAACCAGGGCTCTCACAAGCAGGTAGTGAAGAACACGCTGTATGCTACAGCTTGAGAAGTGTGGAAAGACCACTCCACCCCATGTTATCTTTCCCTGTGGCCCACCTTATGTCCTCCTTCTTCCCTTTGGAGATTTTGGTGCCCCAAATCCCTAGAGTGTCAAGACATTCATTCTGATATGGGTGAAATATTCAGTCTGGAAACTCCTACAAAAATAAAATCATACAACACGTGAAAATGATATTCACCTCTTTATAACTATTGTCAGGCTTTAGATAAGGATATTTGGTACTATCCAGGGGGAATCCTGGGTCAGAGGATATTGCCAAGAAAGGCAAGCCTACCAGGATCAAGGATGCTGAATTCAACTGAATACTCTATATCACTGGCTCTAAAATCCTTGCTAGGCTGCAAAACTCTGGTTGCTCATGCTAATGTTAAAACTTAGACTCTTCAGCTAGATAACCCTAAAGAGCTAACCCTAGGCAACATACTACTTTGCCGAGCTCTTTGAGCTTGTATCCCAATGATCAAAACTAAACTTACAATTAGAAGGGCATATGCTGGTTTACTGAACACAAAGGCAGAAAAAGTTCCATGATTCCAGTTGAAAAATGTTCAATAAAGATTTGTTTTTCAGATCCTAGCTGCTATTTAATTAGATTGGGGAATTGTTACCATGTTTGTGATTTTTGTCCCCCAATTCTTGGCTAAATTAATTAACTTTGAAGCTTTTATGGAAAGGAAATTGATTCTAACCATGGCATGTACTTAAAAAGTTATGTAAATATCTGAGCTGAAGCACTTTGGGATATATTACACAGATTACACATTACAAAGTTTATTCTTTTCTTGCTCCCTAGAACATAGTTCAAGAAGAAATATTCAAATGTTGCAAGATACTTGTAGGTGCATAGAACAATGAAGATATGCTATGAGGTGTTGTCTTTTTTCTTAACACTTGTCAAATAAGAGAACATATCGGTGTACTTGTATTCCAGTGGAAGCCATAGTATCTTGGCTATTCCTTTTAATGGGCTAAATGTGTGCTGAATGAATAAATGATGCACTACAAACAGATAAAGCAATAGGATATAATTTTTTAATCTGTACAAATCTATACAAATTTCTCCTGAGAACATGAAATTGGGATGGTTGTCCTGGCAGATAGAAGTTCTGAGTATATTTTAGAAGGAAGAAAGTACAGCCACCGGACAAAAACTGTTCCAGGCATAAAGATTGGTAGAAATGTAAAAATGAACACTTGGGGAAAGAAAAGATGAAGAAAGATAACCAGAGGTTTCCACTCACTGGTTCCTTCATTTGTCACACCCCACTGGAATTTCTATACCAGCACTTGGATGCCACTTAGAGCCGATCCAGTAGCCAATCTGTTTCTCACATCCATGCCATTTTTCAGATTGTCTCTGGTGTTTGGAGAGCCTTGTTGCCACAATCTATTTTCCTGATCCTCTTCTTCAAATAACTTGTTCCTTCTCTGAATAAACAGCTTTGGTGTCCTGTCCTCTGAGCCTCCCAGATTCAATTTGATTCCTCTCCCTCAGTACCCAATTGCACTCCGTGACAACTACCTTTGTACTTAACATTCCTACTTAATGGTAGAAATTCCATCACTTTGCCAATTTTGTTTCATAGCTACCTCTTCATTCTGTTCTCTTATCGCCCCATTACCTCTGCTTTAACTCAGGTCATTGTCATCTACAGCTCACAGGGTCTCTTACAAAAGACTTGTAGCTGATCTCCCAGCTTCTCTTCATCAGTGTGATAATCAAACTGCTGACAGTTTTATTCCTAATGGACCATGCCAATTTCCTTCTTAAAGCCCATTTCCTCCCATTTCTAAAATAACAAAAATCTAAACTCTTTATTTTACTTAGCATTATTATATCTTCTCAGCCCATCCATGTTGTTGCAAATGGCAAGATCTCATTCTTTTGTATAGTTGAATAATATTTCAGTGTGTGTGTGTGTGTGTGTGTGTATCTCACATATTTTCATACACAGTGTTAGTTTCAAGTGTACAATGTAATAATTCAACAATTCTATACATTACACTGTGCTCACCATGAAAAATGCCGTTCCCATCTGCCACCAATGTTATGACAGTCTTATTGACTATATACCCTCTGCTGTACTTTTCACCTCCATGACTTATTTACTTTGCAACTGGAGATTTGTACTTCTTAGTCTCCTTCATCTATTTCTCCCATCTCCCCCCCCCCCCCACCCATATGACAACCAACAGTTCATTTCAGAGTTCATTTCATTTTTGTCTCTTTTTTTCTTTGTTTATTTGTTTTGTTTCTTAAATTCCACAAATGAGTGAAATTATATGAATACGTCAATCAAACAAATCTAAACTCCTGAACACAAGCAAAAAAGTGTTCATCATAATTTGACTCCAACCTTTGTAGTCAGTCTCATGACTCCATCCTCCCCCACCTTTAATCTATGCTCCAAGCCTATTGGCAAATGCCAAAGCAATCCATGCTCTTTAACATATGTATGCCCTCTGTAGAGGCGGTTTCTTTCTATCAGATGCCTTTTCCCTGTTTAGTTCTTCATAAAATCTCACTTCATCCCCTAAGACCCTGCTCAGGTGCTACTTCATAGATCCCTTCAGTTTCTGTCAAGTAGAACTATTCATTTCAGGTCCATGAGACCACAGCATTTTGCTCATGCATTTAATTTAACACCTACAGTATGGTATTTCAGTTGTTGATTTTTCTTTCTGTTTTTGTTTTTATGTTTTGTGCCAAACAAATGTTATTTTTATTCCTTTTCTATATCAATAGAAGGAGCTCTTGGAAGCTCCTTAGTAAGCTCTTGGAAGGCAGTAGAAACAGCTTTATTGGTTCTATATTCTCAAAGCTTACCACGATGCCTAACGTTAAGTAAATAATCAATAGGTTGTTGGAAAAAGAAAGAAAAGAAAAAGAGGGGAAAGGGAAGAAAGCAAAGTAAGTAAGATCTGTTTAAGAAGAGATACTATATAGTAAGAAGGGGAGAAAAATAAATGAAGACAGTGTTAAAATTCCATATCTGGGAAAGCTGCAATACTTCTGAAAGTGAGCATCCTCATTATGGAAGGTATGAAATTATGAGAAATGAAACTATCCTAAATCAAAGATTTAAATGATTCCAATTTTAAGAAGGTGAAATAAATATCTCTTTCTTTATCCTTTTAAAAATTATCATAAAGCATAAAGGAGAAAAAGAAACTCTAATACAAACTATGTTTGTTTCCTGTGACTGTTTGAACAAGTTCCTAAAAACTTGGGGGCTTAAAACAACAGAAATTAAGTTACTTACAGTTTTGGAGGCCAGGATTTCAACATCAATTTCACTGGGATGGAATAAAGTTTTTGGGCAGGGCCATGTTTTCTCTGGAGGCTCTGCAAAAAGAATCTGTTCCTTGCTTCTTCTAGTTTCTGGTGGCTCCTGTATTTTCCAGCATTTTCTGGCTTGAAGCCACATCACTCTTATCTCAGCCTCCATCTTTGTATCGCCTTCTCCTCTATGTGTATCAAATCTCCTTCCTTTGCCTCTCTTACACTAATGCCTGTGGTGGCATTTAGGGCCTACTTTGAAAATCCAAGATAATCTCCTCATCTCAGAATCCTTAATTATATCTGTAAAGACCATTTTTCCAAATCAGGTAATATTCAGAGGTTCTGGGAATGAGGACCTTGACATATTTTTGCGAACCATCATCAGCCTAACACACAAACTCAAATATTTTCTTAAAATAGAGACTACTATAACTCTAAACCATAATATATATAAAGACAAAAAGTGGAATAATGGCATTTAATTTAACAGAGTAGAAGAACGACAAATTGTGTAAATAGGAGATAATCATTAAAAGTAGCAAGCATACCCACATAGCAATGTGCAAGGAGAGCTCATTGGAATATCTGGGTATTGTCAAAGGTGGGATTGAGGATAGGAGTTAAAAAGAGACTGAAGGATTTAAAGAGACATAGTTAGACACCTACCTATGATCACACATCTACTATAAAGGGGTCAAGGGACTAACCCTTCTCACTCTTAAAGGAAAACAATGGTATATGGAGAAATTGAACTAGAATGACCCCCATCTATAACGGAAAAGGCAGCAAAAGGATGTGATACCAAAAACTGAAAGGTTACACGAAAGTCTATGTACATTGAGAACTGTGATGTTCTCAAAGTGTTTATATCCTCAAACAGAAGATTAAGACTTTTTCTCTTGAGTAAATAACTACTACAAAGGGGGAAAAAAACTCAGATACAGATGTTAATGTGCCTGTCCCCCAAAAAAGCCAACTGCTAACCCAGTAGATCACAGGTGAATCCAACCTGCTGACAAGTACCACCCCTTTGCACAAAATTCCAGATAAGATTTTAGTGTACTCCAATGTTTATAGCAGCACTTTCAACAATAGCCGAATTATGGAAAGAGCCTAAATGTCCATCAACTGAGGAATGGATAAAGAAATTGTGGTTTATATGCACAATGGAGTACTATGTGGCAATGAGAAAGAATGAAATATCGCCCTTTGTAGCAACATGGATGGAACTGGAGAGTGTGATGCTAAGTGAAATAAGTCATACAGAGAAAGACAGATACCATATGTTTTTACTCTTATGTGGATCCTGAGAAGCTTAACAGAAGACCATGGGGGAGGGGAAGGAAAAAAAAAAGAAGAGAGGGAGGGAGCCAAACCATAAGAGACTCTTAAAAACTGAGAATAAACTGAGGGTTGATGGGGGCTGGAAGGGAGGGGAAAGTGGGTGATGGGCATTGAGGAGGGCACCTGTTGGGATGAGCACTGGGTGTTGTATGGAAACCAAAATAAATTTCATAATAAAAAAAAGAATATGATTTAAAAGTCAAAGATCATCACTGAGAATCCATCAAGGAAAAACTACGAAACAAAATTAAGTGAAAGAAAAGAAGGAACCCAGGGAAATAGAGAATATACAGTGAGAATTGTAAGGAAGTAGTAATAATGACCCCACATATCAGAAAAGGTGTTGCCTTTATGAAACAAGACAGGATGCAATAAAACATAAGAGAAACAGGCAGAGAATAAAAGGATAATATTAATTTAACATATGATCATCAAAAGTGAAATTTTAGTAGAAGTATTAGAAGATAATAAGGAATAAATTCAAAAAGACTAACAGAAGAGAGAAATGATTTTTTTAAAGTTAGATCATCAATAGAGGTCATTCAACACTCCACAACTGGCAATTCAGGAAATGGAGATTAGAGAAAATGCTAGTAAGTAAATTATTAAGGATATAATATAAGGAATTTCTTTTTTCTTATTTTTTATTTATTTTTGAGAGAAAGGGAGAGAGAGAGAGAGAGAGAGAGAGAGAGAGAGAGTGCATGAGCAAGGGAGAGGCGGAGAGAGAGAGGGAGACACAGATCTGAAGCAGGCTCCAGACTCTGAGCTGTCAGCACAGATCCCAACGAAAGGCTTGAACTCATGAATCTGAGTCATGACCTGAGCTGAAAGTTGGATGCTTAACTGACTGAGCCACCCAGGCGCCCCAAGGAAGTTTCTTATAATTGACAGCATGATTCTCCAGATTGAAAGGATCTATCAAGTGTCTCAAGACAAGGGATGAGGAAAAACCCACTCAGACATATTCTGATAAAATTATAACACCAGAAATATAGAGAAGATCTCAAAGTTTGTTAGTGATGAAAGTAAATACTAATCAAAATATCAGGATCAGAATGACATTGGTCTTCTCAGCAACAGCATTGGAAGTTGGAAGGTAATGGGAAAATGCTTTTATTTCTGAGTGAAAAATGTTTTAAATCTATAATTCTATTCCCAGCCAAAGATTCAATCAAGAATCAGGTAGAATAAAAACATTTCTCAACATGCAAGTTCATAAAATGTTTATCACCTGTAGAACCCTTCTCAAAACATTACTAGAACATGAGTTCCAGCCAAAAGAGAGAGAGAGAGATAACTAAATAAAACGAGGACATACTTTCTAGAAGAGGCTACAACATCATAAAATGGAAATATAAATTTTTAGGATGATATCCAAAAAAACTCTGGATAACATCTTCTTATAGGGTACTTTACAGAGCAACCTGAGAAGATAAAAGTTGGAGAAAAGTGGCTCCCAGGAGGGTGTTCTTCAAGATAAAAGAAAAAAAGGAAAAAAAAAGAAAAAGAAAAAAACTAGATTATGTAACCAACTTACCTGTGTAAAAAATTGAATAGAGAAGCATCTTATAAAAATTTTGGAGCCTTGGGGAAGACTTAGAAGAGACAAGAAAGTAAGAAAGAAAAGGAGAAAGAGAGGGAGGGAATAAGAAAGGAAGACAAGGAAACTGGGCAAAAAAGAAAAATAAATGAAACACTTGTTATTAAAGAAAAAATGTCTGGGGTGCCTGGCTGTTTCAGTCAGTTAAGTGTCTGACTCTTGATTTCAGCTCAGGTCATGACATGATGTCACTGTTTCATGAGTTCAAGCCCTGCATAGAGCTCTGCACGCTGGCCCTGCGAGGCCTGCTTGGGATTCTCTGTCTCCTTCTCTGTCTCCCTCTCCCTCTGCCCTTCCCCTGGTCATTCTCTCTCTGTTTCTGTCAAAAAGAAAAAAGAAAGAAAGAAAAAGAAAAAAGTTCTACAATAATTTTTTGTCATATCCCGTCACCAGGTTCTGCAGCAAATGCTATTTGTGTAGTCCTAATAATTAAAAACCCAGATATGGATTCAAACTAAAATGTGACATAGCTATAATGGAAGAATAAAGTATGGACATAGCTATAATGGAAGAATAAAGAATAAAGTAAAGAATGTGGGGATTTTAAGAAAGCTTAAACTTTCATCTGTACCAGCAAGAGTCAATCAATGAGATCTAAGTTGAGGAGTAATGACCCAGATGGATGCACAATATGTAGAAACACAAAAGAAAAATAAAAATTGAAATTGAAAGTGGTTGACTCCCTGCACTAGTGCCAAAGGGTTTATTTCCTTTGGTATTTAACCTCTAAACTTATTTGCATTCTAAGTAGGTGTGTATATAGTTATGTGGTGGAAATAAAAGATACTTTTTAAAGAAACTTTAAATGTACCTAACCCCATCCTCTTTTCTTTGTTTAGGATTATCCAAGTTAAATCAAATAGGCATATGTCCTTTTTCTTCAAATTATTTCCACATACATAGATAGTAGTACTAATATGACTTTACTAAGTTAATGAATGAATGAATGCTTTAGAAAACACAATGCTCTCATAAAACAAATGTTAGATGCAGAGTTTGTACACGAGCGATATATAAATTTGATAGTAAATATCTTCTTGAGCAAACTTTCTTTTACAAAGAGAATGTGCATTCCTAATGGTATCCGTATTTTATTTTTACCTGATTTCCAGAATATTGGAATTTCTTCAAGGGAAGCACTGGGTGGGTATTGTTCTTTCCCATCTTTATATCACCAGGGGCATTCCAAATAAAACTGCTAGAGAGAAAAAATGTTGACCTGTAAATTCAAAATTAGCACTCATTCAAAAACTTTCTATAGGTATACTAAAGCCAAGTTTTACAAACTTGTTAATAATATCTTATTTTTCTTCCTTAACTCTAAACCAAATGTAATGCAACGTAATATCTTCCAAAGTACAATGGCCCTTTAAAAATAATATTCCAACAAAACTCACAGAGAGCAAAGTACAAAGAGTTTACAAAACAGGATGAGATTCTCCATTATTATTTCTGGAGTGCCTCCTAGTCTGATATTTTTCCTTCTGCCATTTTTAAAGAAAGTACATTATCCATAAGTCAGTCCAAGTCCTACTTATTTCCTCAGGAATAAGGGTCAGGCAACATGCAGTATCCTTGGGAAAGTAGCCTAAAATTACCAAAGAGGCCATCTCAGTAAGACATCAGGAAGCACAACTGTTTCCATTGACACGAACATAATGAAAACAAAATGCTCTAGAACTATGTGCTCTGTGAACCATAGTTTATAAAAATATCACACATGCTGTGTTTTGACCACCCAAGAGGAATCAAAGTCACTGTATCACTCTGCAAGCATCTTGAGTCCTACTGATGTTTATGATTCTAAAATCAGGAGCATGTTCCTGGGATACAATTAGTCAGTATCTGCTAAGGCAATGTTAGAAAAATAGCTTTAAAATTCTCCCTTTGTTCCTGACCTGCTATGGGAATTCATGGTATGCAACATCAAAGCGAAAATTCAGGTCACCTCTGTTGGATGTAGCCATGGGGGTGTGTGAATTAAAAACATGCAACAGGGAACCTGACAGATTCCTGTTTCAATCTGGTCTCTTCTGCGACTCCTCTAAAGGTGATCCCTATTGATAATCAAAGGACAAGCCTTAGACCATTTTTAGGATGTGCTGGTTCTCAGAGAAGTGATTTAAAGTGGTCAAATACCCCAAACCCTTCAGGAAATGACCAATAAAAAGGCAGGCCAAAATCGTGGTAGCTCAAAGGAAACAAAGAATTTCTGAGAATATTTCTGTTCAACATGAAATGGATGAGAAATCAAGCTGTTCAGGCACAGCTGGACAAGGTGTGGAAGTGAACTGTAACACTCCTGGTTTAGCTTCTCAAGAAGCTAAAAATTTTGGTGCTCTTAGGACATAGCTTCATGGGATGATGTTTCATGGCGAGCAAAGTGATCAACCATCTAGCAGCTGAGATCAGTGGGTCTTGTCAAGTGGTTAGACACTCAAAGAAATGGGTCACTTGTGTCCAAGAATTCAAAGCTTATGTCTTACACCTGATAAAAGTGCAGAGATATTAAAACATGTTAGTCTGTACTTGTCAAAAACAGTGGTCAACTGATAGATGTAAAGTAAGAAAAATATATATAGAAAGAAGACAAGATTTTGTTATTTGAACAAAGCTTCCATTTTAGGCAATCTGATGTCTCTTCCAAACATATCTTTAATAAGCCACTTCTGCAGATTGATGTACATTTTCCTTCCTGTCCAAAAGGTTGTATCACCTGCTTTCTACCTAACAAAACCCTGTTCCTCTTTGAAGCCTCCTCTCAAATTGCATGTCCATGGAAGTGTCTACTGAACTCGTCTGTGCCTCATTCTCGGCAGTTATGATATCTTGAGATGTGATGTATGTGTATATATCTCTGTTGAAGCCAATGCCTTGTGTTCTTCGTTACAGTGCAAATCCCATGAGACTGAGAACAAAGCCTTCTATTTTCTGTTTTAATTTCCTTAGCTCTCACCTTAATCTTACACAATTAACATGCAGTAGTTGACAAAAGACTCCGCATAATTTTTTTTTCATTTAGCATAAGTAATATTAGACAGCTCCTGTTTGGCTTGTATTACATTTTAGAGGGAGATTTATGCTGACTTTATAGAGAAATATTATCCAATCATCTAAAGCTTTTTCTTGCAAGTTATTTAGGAGTTTGGCTTAGAATAAAATGACAAACAATAGATGGACAATTCCAAGTTGTTTGTTAGGAATTCTACAAGTTCCTTCGATATTTATGGGCTTAGTAATGACTTCTTTTGTAATTTGCTCCATCTACACAGGAGTAGCATAGGTCTTAAAATTGTATTCAAACATGTTATTTCATTCAAAAAAATTTTTTTAATTATATTGCTCTTTAAATGATATCAAATTAGGGGCGCCTGGGTGGCTCAGTCAGTTGAGTGTCCGACTTCAGCTCAGGTCATGATCTCACAGCTCATGGGTTCGAGTCCCGCTTCGGGCTCTGTGCTGACAGCTCGGAGCCTGGAATCTGCTTTGGATTCTGTGTCTTCCTCTCTCTCTGCCCCTAAGCCACTCGCATTCTGTCTCTGTCTCTCTCAAAAATAAATAAACATTAAAAAATTAAAAAAATAAAAATAAATGATATCAAATTCAAGGTAAGGTATTAAAACTGACTTTCTTAATCATGACTGAGTTTAGTTCAAAGTCCACGTATCTCTTTGAAGATTTTTTTTCCCCAGTGAAGATTCAGATGATGTGAGAAAAATGGGTCTTAGCCTACAGGAGAACACAAAGCTGTGTAACCTAAGAAATATTATCAACCATGCAAGAATACAATAACTACAAGTTAAACTTAGAAAACATAAGAAACTCCTTTATATTCCTGACCAACTTGAAAATATAGCAAGTTTTTCTGAAAGTTCCTTCATTACTCATATGTTTTCTTTTTTGCTTACAGGGGAAAACATAAGATTTCCAACTATGAATATATACCTTGTTTTAAGTGAGTTAAAATGGGAAAAGCATAAAGGGCAACATTGCCTGTGAGTTACTCAAGGACTCCTAAATGCAGAATTGAGGCCCAATAGGAGGCCAACTATGTGAGAGCTATCTAAAAGGATAAAAATTCTCATGATAGAATTCTCGCCATCAATGAGATGAAAAAATGAAATAGACCCCCATAGAGGGAAAGACACCTGAGCACAAAAAACACAGGTTTGGGTGCAAAAGAGAGAAAGGTTTGAATCTATGCTCTGCTGCTTTCTACCAGAAAGACTTTGTGAAAGTAACTGAAATTCACCAGACCCCAGGTTCTCCATCTGTATATCAAGCAAGATAGATCCATATTCCTTGGTTGCTATGTGAATTAAATGAGACATATAATGTAGAACACCTAGCAAAATCCACGGAAAATGAGGGTCATTCAATGGGTGTACACTCCCTTTCTGTCCTACTTACAGGTGTAATCAGTTCAAGATAGCAGATGCATAATCTTATAGGAAAGAAAAAGATTCCCACTCGCAGAAAAGGTTTATAGAAAAGGGAGGATTTTAATGGCTCTCTGGGACAGGAAAAAAATTGGAATACAGTAAAGGTGTTCAGAGAAAGTAAAAAATTGAAGCAGTTAGAAAAGGTGTTTGGAGAAGTAAAAGGTTTACATGAAAGTAAAGTATAAGTAAAAGTGAAAAAAAAAAAAAGGTAGTGGAATCCACATAATTGGAAAGATGAGCCTGGGTGGAAAGAAGGTCTTATGTGAAAAGGTGATTATACATAAAAGTAGTAAAAATGTAAGTTGAGACCTGGACTGTGAATTCCAAGTGAAAGAGTGGAGACATCATGGAAAGTCAATGAAACATCAAGGAGAAACCATTTCTCTAGAGGTAAGTGGTGATATTCTTATGAAACTCAATTATTAATATTATAACTATAAAGCCCTTCCTATTGGAAATCTGTTTCTTTCAGTCATTACAAATAAAAACTTAACCTTCATTCAAGTTTAAACTGAACTTTTACCTTTTAAAGAGCATCACATTTACTCCAATTATTTTGCACCTTTAAGAAATAGCCAACAAGGCAACGAAAACCCTCTTAAACTATTGTATGCAGAATTGGACCAGGCCTGATCTAGACATGCATGTATCAGTCTAATACTGCATAAAATGAGCACGGTTTGGGAAGCAGAGCAGATCACTAACTAAAAATACTATAATGGATTTGTAATGGCCCTCTGTGGAATTCTTCAGATACAATAAAAACTCTTTGTAATGACAATAAATTGCACATATTATACTTATTATTCAGTAAGAACATATTTTATTTACCTGCAACATTTTTGATGGAGAGTGATGCAGTCTGAAAAGGGCCTCCAGACATGCTAATTTACGTATTCTTTTTGCTTACAATTTCACCACATTTAAGGTGCTGAGACTCTTTCTGGTTTTGGTGTATGACAAATCTATTATCATCCCATAGCCTATACGTCAGTCTTGGAGATCTGTTTAGAGATGACTTAACTAGTCTGAAAAGCAATTTGGGAGGGGGGAGGTGGTATTCAGAGCAACATAAGGCCAAAGAGCCATGGGGTCTACCATAAGCCTGGAATGACATTCATTTTTGAATAGCTCAGATACACAAAATTTACTCTCACTGAATAAAATTAAAGCATATTAGAAGCCCAGTGACGATGAACAACTACAACATATAAATGATATATAACTAATAATATCAATCCAACTTTCTTGCATTAATGGAAGATCTCCTGGGCTGCTTAATTTTATTGAAGGAGGAAGACAAAAACCAAAACTACTTCTATTAAATGATGAAAACAAATAATGTAGTAAGATCTTAATATTTTATAGAATACTAATATTACTCATAACAGTTCAGTTCTAATTGACCTTGGCAATGCAATAAAATCAATAATAAATCCATCACAGATTTTGCTTTTCTCTTTGTCATTTTTTACTCTGATTTTAAAATCCTGGATCACTGTTAAATTTAGTTTAATAACAAGAATAGTTTGCATTTTACGGTGATTCCCATTCTAAATCATTATTTACATTTTATAATGTTTATTTATTCAATTTGAGAGAGAGTGCACATGTGCATTTGCACGTGTGAGCAGGGGAGGGGCAGAAAGAGAGGGAGACATAGAATCCCAAGCAGACTCCAGGTTCCTAGCTGTCAGCACAGAGCCCCTTGTGGGGCCTGATCTCACAAACCTTGAGATCATGACCTGAACCAAAATCAAGAGTCTGACGCTTAACCGACAGAGCCACTCGGGCGCCCCTAGATTTATTTAACACATAACCACACAGGTCTGAAAAGAAACAATTGTCAGAGTTGATGGTGGAGAGAACTATTGTAGTAGAAGAAGCAATGGCTTCCCAAACGGCTCTTTCTGGTAAGCAGAGTGTTGTTTCCAGAACACTCAGTCCAGTCTGGGACTTGATGCTCTAAGCCATGCTCTAATTCCTCTAATTTAGCTGAGCCCCAATCTTGTCTTCACAAGTTAAAAAGGAAGTAAAAATCTTAATGAAATCTAGAAAAGACCCATAAAGATTAATAAAGTCGTCCAAAAATAAGATCTGTGAAGAAGCATTAATGAAAATGAGATTTTCTTTTCAAATTGGGGAGTGTGTTGAGATAAGGGAATGACTTGATAGTTCTTGAACTACTAAACTAAACGAGGCATCTGGAAAAAAAAAAAGCCCTTGAATAAATGCGTGGGTAAGAAGCAGATTTGGAGGGGAATAGTTACCATTTTAAGGAAAAAATGAACAAGGTAACAGAACAAAAACATTGGTGTTTGGTTAGAACAAGAAGGTGTGATTTAACATGGAAAGATTTGAATGTCTATTTAGATTCAGATATGTAATCATAGTGAAATATAGATTTTGGCAAAGAGAAGAATGCATGCTCCTTGTAGAAGACGTTGAGAAGGACTAAGGTCATCCCAAAAAGAAGCAGCATCACTCACGGAGGCAGAAAGAAGACATCATAAAGGATGAACAGAGATTCTACAAACTTCCTCTATTATACAGTAACAGCAACATCTACAACGATTTAGGACTGCTTAATATAGGTCAAGCCATATTCTGTATTAACTTTTTTAATCCTCAAGACAACTCTGGAAGAGAAGGTAATGTCATCCCCAAAACCTAGCTGCAGAATTTAAATAACTTGGTCAAAGTCACTGTTAGTCAGTGGCAAAACCAAGACCTAAACCTCGGCTGTCAGGATCCAGAGCTCACACTATTAACATTTCCTGGCTTTCAATGTTATTATTATTTTTATTTTGGCTTATATAATTTGTCATAATTCTGTGTCCTTAGAGTTTATGTTAGGATATGAATGGCATCTGGAATCCACATGGTATATTTGTAAGTCTAAAAAAAAAAAATGGGGGGGAAAAAGAGCTAGGAAGACAGAAGACATGTCAGAATCTCCAGAAAGCTGAAGAGGGATGTGTCATTTGAAAAGGTCTGCTTGGTGTATTCAATGCTATAGTGTAAACATCATACATTACTTACTTTAGAAGGTAGAGACTGACTTCATTTGGTTTCTGGAACATGGGTGGAAACGTTGGAGAAGCTCTTAAAATGTCTAATTCAGACTTTGGGCACACAGAAAGGATCAGAAGTCACAAAAACAAACCTGGCCATCTCCCTTTTTCCCTTACTAAAAAACCCCTACTTCCTTTTATTTATAGTATGAAGTTTTAACTACTCGTAATATGAAGTTTAAATTACTTAGCCTGGTATTTAAAAACTCTTGGTAATTTTGTTCCAACCACCTTTCTGTCCGCACCTCCTATAACCTATGACCACTCTCCACAAAACATGGATTCATCAATCACAAACATTCCATAAACTGGTATGTTACCTTTGTTAAAAATGTGCTTTTGAAATCTTATTTGTTGTTGAGCCTGCTCAGCTGAAATGTCAACCACTCTCTAAATATTTCCATGACTCCTCTAAGCAAAGATTTTCCTACTCCGTTGAATAGTGATACATGTATCATATTTAAATATATATATATTTAAATATACAGATTTGTAATACTGTACTCTAATTACTTCCTTCAGTATATCAACACAATCATTGAATAAATATTTCTGAATAACTATTCAGAATGACTATTCTGGTACCAGGCACACTCTAAGTTCCCTAAACCAAGGACTATTTGTCATTTTGTTATGTTTTTAAGAGAGGGTTGGTGGGAGTGGTAGGTATTTTCTATTGCTTTCTCACCGTCCAATGCATAGTAGCCATTAATTAAATATTTGTTGAATTGCACTACCCACAAGAAGCTCAATGAGCATCATAGTCAACAAATAATCATTAAGAAATAACTGATCTTATATTTTCTTAGGGAGAAATAATTGGATGTAGAAGAGTATAGATGTAAAACAGCAGACCTTTAAATTTGGCAGGATCTCAGATCTGAAACTTTTATAATGTTAATTAGAAAGGGAGTAATGAGGAAAGGCACCATTTTGCTGCTTTTAATTCCTTCCTTCAAGTTTTAAGTGGATTTTAATCTCCTCCAGACCACCAAGGTAGACTCAGAACTTTAAGATTCTTAAAACTTCGAGGGCAATTTGAAGCCATCCAGTCCAAGTCTTACATGTTACTGATGAGGAAACTGCCAAAGATTAGCAAAGCTGGGTTAAGAATCCAGGCCTCTTTTCCCCATATCTCCCCCTCAGCATCTTGTCACCATATATTTTCATCTCTTTCAACTTTTATTCTCTGGATGTTCAACAGAACACTGGTAACAGGCTGTTGGCCATTTGGGAGAATTGAAAGATTTGATGGTGGAGAAAATATTTCCTTCTTTTTATATCCCAAGATCTCTCCCACCGTTGGAATCTTTTGTAGTTAGAACATAAGCAGTGCTGAGAAATCTTTCTGTTACTAACAAGAAAAAAAAAAGGAGTTCAGATTAAATCTTTACTTTCCCTTTTGTCCCATTATTCTCCAACTTTATGGAAACTCAAACCTGTTCATTAGAATGTCGTATGTCTAGCCTATATATGTACATGTGTATACATACGTGTAGGTATGTATGTGCACACACACATAGACACACACATTTCTTTTCATTATGGGAAACAAACATTTCCACTCCTTTTATCTAGAAGATTCCCTGAAATTCCCTTGTTTTATGGTTGGATGTGATTAACTTATCAAATTCTCTTTTGGTATAGAGCAGACTGATCATGATTAATGTGTTTATCTGCTAAACATACAAAAAGAAAGTTCTTTTGGGCAAGCAAGTCATTGTGTCCTGCTTATTAATAAATCATTTGTCCTTCAGAGTTTTTGCCTCCTGGCTTGTTTACATTTTGAAGTGAATTCGACATTCCTTTGTTCAAAAACAAATAATACTTTAGCTACTGCCAATTTTTAGTCATTTTTAAAAGAAATTAAAGAGAAGTTCCTTTCTAACTCTGGAAGATGATTGCCGAGTGGACAGTGTGAGGAAAGAACCTATGCTCCCTTGACTATTAATGCGTCTTTGAAGCTCACAACCCGAGGTAGAGTGGTTACAGATGCCTTAGTGTGAGGGAGGTCCTATGTTAAGTATCTGTATTTGAACTTAGCTAAATATCAGCTAAACAAAGAGCAGGGGCTACAAGAGCGGGACATCCCCTGTGTGCGCGGCGGGCTGTAAGCTCACCACCCAGCCTCGACGGCACAGCCTCCATTGTTTCCGCTCATAAGCAGCTTAGTCTTGATCTCATTATTGAGCCCAAAGCCCTCCTCCAATCATCTTGCCTCTGTCATCTTACAGTATTTTCTAGCACGGGCTGAAAATAGACACAATTTCCTCCTTGAAACCAGCCCGCTGCCTGGCACCGTTTCGTGAAACAAATCGCTATGTCATTCCCGTCTAACAGGCAACTGGCAATTTCAAAAACAAATTCAGCTGCAACCGCTTTTAAACCGTCTTACTAGGTTACTTTTCTATCTTACGTCACCCAGGTTTCCAGAAATCTACTCAAAATGCCTAATGAGGCAATAAATTTCTTTACTGACTGTTCAGAACGTGGAAACAAATTGGAGTGACTCACTCAGGCCTTTTCTTAACCCTCTTATTCAGCAAAACAGTTTATTTTACTGAAAGAATAGAAAAAAAAAGAGCTGACAATTTAGAAATAAACTAAGTAGGTCCACCCTCTTTTGTGCCTCTGGGACATTCAGGACTATCTTTTTCATGAGTGTATGTTACAGCTTAATTGAGATTGTAAAAGAGGAAAATCTTGGCTTACTTATCATCCTTGTGAAAATAACTTCCATGTTTGCCTTTTCATTTATTAGGAATTATTACTCTAACTCATTTTTTATGAAAAGTTTTGTTTTGTTTTCATTGGTTTTATGTTTGGTTTTAAAATGCAATGTTCCTCTGTTGGTAATTATCCACAGGTAGAAGTTTACCTACTTGGGAGGTAATCTTGAAAGTAAGTCCTGCTTATGATGTTTTCTAAAGGATAGGAAATAACAGAAAAGGGAGAGTACCTGAAAGTTTACATTTCTTTCTATAATTTGCTTAAACAAATATTCAAATTTTTTGCTTTGGAAATATTTGCTTAAAAATATTCAAATAATTTGCATTCCCTGAGTCCATTCCAGATAATAGAGGTAAAGGTAAAACTACTTTGGGGAACTAAAAGCATAATAGCTACATGCAGAAAAATTCTGTTTATATTACATAACGGACATATATCCCGAAAGCAGTATATTTACAGTCAAAAGTGAGCTTAGGAGTAGATTTAGTCCAGACTCTCCAATTTACAGATATTGAAAGAAAAAGTAGGGAAATAAAGAGACAATGAATATCACTGGAGGGCTGGCATACCACACTGTATCTGGAATGCCCATCTCCTCAACTCGTGTTTATTTCAGTATTGCAGTCTTACCTTTTCATTGCCGGACCTGAAAATGCCATTCAGTGTTCATTTTTTCTCTTGTTCACTCATTCATAAAAAAGTAAGTCTTAATGGCAGGCGTCAGGGAGCAGAAGATCATCTCTACCTTAAAAAGTTGGGAGTCAGTTCTTCATTTTCTCTTTAAAAATAGTGACCTTCCCCATAGTTAAAAATAGTATTTCATGTTCCCCTTTCTCCTCTTTTAAATTTCAAATCTTCTAAACTGCTTGCTGAAAGCTCAGAATATTATTAACATGAATAAGACTATGGGAAGGAAGTGAAAACAACATTGACTAAGCAGCTATTGCATCATAATTTCTAGGATGCTAGAAATCAGTTCTTAACCTTGGTTTCTGAAATCCTTTCTGGAGTTCTTGGAATTCCCTGAGAGGAAGAGGGGAGAGTAGAGATCATTTACAATGGGAGACAATGGGATACATAGTTATTCAGTTTGTTTCTACCTTTATCTAAGAAACTGGGATTTATGTGTATATATACAATTAACATCTATCATAGAAATAGATCATTAGAGCCAAAGGGACCTTAGATGGGGGTTTATGTGTATATATACAATTAACATTTATCATAGAAATAAAGTGTTAGAGCTAAAAGGAACCTTAGATGTTCCTTAACCTTAACATCTTATAGCTAATGCCTAGGAAAGTGGTTTGTTAAGTCGCACATAGGAATGTCATAGGAGAGAAGGAGCTAAGCATCTTACTCCCTAATCTTGTGTTTTTTCCTCAACACGCAGCCTTTTACCTGCACAAGGACACTTGCACGTCCTTATGCAAACAATTTGAGTTGTTAAAATAAATGTACAAGTGAACTAATTCTACCAAGGCTTTCATGGACTGAATCACTTTTCTCAGCAGCCCTGAATTTGCAGGAGAAAAGTGTACCAGTCCCCACAATGTGTTAATACTGCAACTTAAGTGCCATTGTGTTACTGAACACCATTGCCATGGTCACAAATCTTTTATGCTCAAAATAACGAGCATAAATCTGAAAACAATTTTTTACTAAGAAGGAAAAATACTGCAGCATTCATTCTGGTGGAAGACTTCAAATTTCAAGTCAAAGGCAACTACAACCAAGAAAACCGTACCAAAAGTAGGATTCTTCCTGAAAAGAATGGACTCATTTTTAAATAATTCAACTGGAAAAGGAAGCTTTAAAATACAGTCCTTACTATATCAGTTTTCCAGGAAAAAAGGGTCATCTGCATAGGCTTCATTGAGAAAGCTGGCTTAGGCACTCTGAACTCATTTCTGCATACTCTTTTTTCTTCAACAGCTTAGAAATGGGAATGAGCTGAAAACATGGAGTCCAGAGAAGCCTACACAAAATTCTAATAGATATGTATTCAATGTACCTCCATATACATTTTCCTAATTTCAGTACTTACCAGGAATTTCTTGAATCAGTAAAATAGATGATTGTTTAAAATTTAATAGGAGGACTGGGGCACCTGGATGGCTCAGTCGGTTGAGCATCCGACTTCAGGTCATTGACCTCCTGGTCTGTGGGTTTGAGCCCTGCATGGGGCTCTGTGCCAACAGCTCTGAGCCTAGAGCCTGCTTCGGATCCTGTGTGTCTCTCTCTATATGCCCCTCCCCTGCTTGCACTCTCTCTCACTCTCTCTCTCTCAAAAATAAATAAACATTAAAAAAAATTTAAATTTAATAGGAGGATAAACATTGTATTGATAGTCCTTAAAGCCCCCAAGATTCTCTCTCCTCAAAGGGAAACCTCAAGGGGACAGCATGACAGATTTGTTAATTTGTTTTTCATAGAAAGGGCAAGCACAGGAAAAACAATGAGATGGGTACATAGGGGGAAGAAGAGATGTAAGACAGAAAATATTTCAGTAGGCATTAAAGATCCAGTTCCAGCCTCTCCTAAAGAGCGAACCACTTTCTTGCTATTAGATTGTATCACACAAACCAGCAGACATTTCATAAATAGATTTTTGGTTTAAGGCAGCTCAAGTTAACTTTTGGTACTTGTCTTCAAAGAGCGCTAAGTCTGGGCTATTTGAGTAGTTTTGTTAAAATCATTCATATAGACTTCAAAAATTAAGAGCTCTCAGAATCCTCACTGTGAAATAGACTGGCACTAAAAGCATGATCTATACTGATTATAAAATTATGCTTTTGAAGATAGAGTATGAACCAATCTGTTAAATAGAAATATCGGTAGTACCATCTAAGTGATGCTTAATGTAAGTTTTAAAAATATTTTATTGTATTTGGTATCACTAGACAATTTTTGTAGCCTTCCTCACTTTAAACACAACTCAATTGTAGTGTATATTATGTTAAAAAGGAGATTAATTTGCATGTTACATTTTGCCTCGTAATATCTTCTAGAATAAAGGACGTTCTACTTTTCAGCCCTTCGGTAAACATAATATGTGTTTCACTGCCTACTCTTTTAAAGCAATGTTTAAATTAGCTTACCTACCCTTTACATCACATCTTGTGTTTTAAGAGCTCTGTGAAGCAATGAAAAGAGTATAATGGAGCCATAGATCAAGGCACCTCATTCATTAACTTTTAAAATATCACCTCATTTATTTAGTCTTCCTCTGGAGTTTCTCTTTTGATAAGTAGCAATTTTATTAAACATCCTTTTAAGTGAATGAGAAAGAATGACATACTTTGCTCCAATACATATAAAGGCTATATTCTTACATCTAAATTTACTTTAGCCAGGAACAGGGCAGTGTAATCACTACATCTGTTTTTTGTATATATAAGGAGTGGGAGGAATACTACTGGCTTTTAAATTTACAGCACACCAAATAGCTAATACAGATTTTGGCCATGTGGGAAAACTTTGATGAAATTACCCTGTCTGGGGGAACAAAAAGGGTGAAATCATTGGATTAATGGCAGGCCAACATATTTGAAAGGTGAAAGCATGCTTCAAGAAATCTGCAGGAAGAGAACCCAGTAACCAAATGTAATTCATTAAAAGTAACAGTACATGTTGTCCTATAATTGGTATCAGTCTGAGGCTTCAACCAAAAATCAGAAACATTACATCCTTGAAATGAAAGAATAATGTCATAGCAGGCAATATACTGCCTTGCAAATATAGTGTGTTTTGTAATGAAAATATAAACTCACTCTGAGAGAGTGTTTGAGGAAGGAACCTCTTCAAAAGAATGGTATACACATCTTTAAACTTTTAGATATAATATTTCTAATAAATAACCAATTCACAAAGATGGGGAAATCAACGGACTGTTAGATCTATGAGAAGAGTCTAAGGAAAAAAAAACACTTTCTATTATAATATGTAATGAAACGTCATAGATTCTAAGTTAGTCCAATGATCACGTCTTCTATGATCTTATTCAGTAATAGGAAAAGCATAAGGAAATGAAATCTAGAATCAAAACTTCAGCCTTGTTTGCCCCCAAATGTTCTTATATTAATTATCTTTCCTTTCCCATTAGTCATTGGGTCATATTTTTTCAAATGAAAATACTAAAGTTTCCAGTACCATAACTTTTCAGAAGTGATATTTAGGGACAAATTAGCCCCAAATTCCCAAAATAATCACCTTTTCTCTTTGCTCGAAAGTCCCCGTTTCTTCTTAACAGGACAGTATTTTGCCCATCAAAATACTTTTCTACAGCTGGATAAAAACTTTTCCAACTTCTCTACATTCTCTTTTTCAGTTCACACAGGAATAAAGATGAACTATTCAATGAGAAGGGAGAAAAATCTGCCGGCTTTCCCCATATTCTGAGATGTTTTTGGAATCATAGTTGACTCGCCCACTTTTGCATGTGGCTAGTTTGCTTTATAAAAATTAGGCACAGAAGTTTTATAGTTTGATATATATTTGAGTAGAGAATAATTACTCAGCGATATTTATGCACAACTTGGTGTCACATTAGAAACATCTCAGAGAGAGGCACATTACCATGGGATAAAGGTCAAATGCAAACCAATATCTCACATGTTTCTTCCCATGGCCAATCCCTCATCGACTCCAGAAGTACCACACTGGGAATCTGAAGGTCAATGAATTTCTTTCTGCAACATGCCAAGATAGAGAAAAATTGTGCATATGATGTAGTTTATTTTATCGATTCACTCTTTCATATCAAATAGAAAAACAAAGTATTGTTATTTTAGATTTTCATTCCCAATGCAAAATATTTTTTTTTATTTTTTTTTCAACATTTATTTATTTTGGGGACAGAGAGAGACAGAGCATGAACGGGGGAGGGGCAGAGAGAGAGGGAGACACAGAATCAGAAACAGGCTCCAGGCTCTGAGCCATCAGCCCAGAGCCTGACGCG
Source organism: Herpailurus yagouaroundi (assembly GCF_014898765.1). Lineage (NCBI taxonomy): Eukaryota > Metazoa > Chordata > Mammalia > Carnivora > Felidae > Herpailurus > Herpailurus yagouaroundi. Next base: position 27,697,548 of record NW_024412403.1, read on the forward strand.
GGGCTCGAACTCACAGACCGCGAGATCGTGACCTGGCTGAAGTCGGACGCTCAACCGACTGCGCCACCCAGGCGCCCCCCCAATGCAAAATATTAAAGACTGATACTTCCTGTAAATCATACTGAAATAAATCCTAATTGGGGAATAAAAATGGACAAAAATCCTGTAATGATTTCTTCCCCTCCAGCAGTGATGCTCTAACTTGACTACAGATTGAAGTTACCTGAGGAGCATTAAAAAATGCTATGACTTAAGTTCTACCACCAAATCTTTATGTTTGATTGGAATGTGGTGGCCTTGTTATTAAGGTTTTAAAAATAGGGGCACCTGAGGGCACCTGGGTGGCTCCGTCGATTAAGAGTTTGATTTCGGTTCAAGTCATGATCTTACAGGTTCATGAGTTTGAGCCCTGTGCTGGGCTCTGTGCTGATAGCTCAGAGCCTGGAGCCTGCTTCAGATTCTGTGTCTCCCTCTCTCCGTTCCTCCCCTGCTCACTCTCTGTCTCTGTCTCTCAAAAATGATTAAAGGTTAAAAAAGTTTAAAAATAAATAATAAAAAAAATAAAAGCAGGGGCACCTGGGTGGCTCAGTCAGTTGAGTGTCCAACTCTTGATTTCAGTTCAGGTTGTGATCTCAAGGTCCATCAGTTCAAGCCCTGTGATGGGCTTTGCACTGACAGCACAGAGCCTACTTGGGATCCTCTCTCTCTCTCTCTCTCTCTCTCTCTCTCTCTCTCTCTCTCTCTCTCTCAAAAATAAATAAATAAACATTTTTTAAAAATCTCCCCAGGTGATTCTTATATGCAGCCAGTGGTTGAAAACCACTGCCCTAGAATACAGATTAGTGTTAGGTTCTGTTAATTAAAAAAAAAAAATTGAGAAGTTTTATTGAAAATAAACAAGACTAAAGGTTATTTGATACCATCACAAGGTAACTGACATGCTCATAATTAAAATCAGGGAAAAATAGATAATAAAAAATTGGGCAAAGTCAGATTTGAATACTCAATCTTTATAAATCTTTTGTGGAGTATGGAATAAGATATGTAGTAAGACCACATACACATGGGTGAGCAAACCTAAATTTCAGAACCATGCCTACGTTTAAGTTACACTAATTCTGGGGCACCTGGATGGCTTAGCCAGTAGAGAGTACAACTCTTGATCTCAGCTCAGGTCATGATCTCACGGTTTGTGGGTTTGAGCCCTGCATCTGGTTCTGTGCTGGCAGCGTGGAGCATGCTTGGGATTCTCTGTCACCCTCTCTCTGCCCCTCTCTTGCTGTCTCTCACTCTCTCTCTCAAAAATCAATGAATAAACATTTTAAAAGGAGGAAAAAAATGTTACACCAATTTTTCTTTTCTACCTGTGGGAGATCATGGAGGAAAATCTCATGATTACTATTCACAATTGCCTCATATATTTTCTCACAAAGCAAACTTGAATTCTCTGGAGTCAACGAAAATATCCTTTCCAGAATTACAAGATGAGAAATGGCATTTGAGATGCTCAGATTGTTACATTTCTTCCTAAAATGAATGCCTCCATTATTATATTTCAGAAATGAAATAAGTACAGTTAATATGTCTGGATTCTGAAAGAAGTTTAGTCAGAATTAGGAGCTATCAGAGTAGTATTAATGTTATAGAAAAAAAGATTTTATTGTATCCAAATGAATCTGAGCAGATATTCCAATACATATATGAAATTATTATTATTCATTATAACAAAATGGTGGCAAAAGACTTCAAGCACCCAAGTGTTTAGCAATGGGAGACTAGTTCTTTCCACACAATGAACACTCTGTTCCAGGGGGAAAAATTATATGTATAATAAATTATAAAAATTATATGCGTATACACACAATTTGCATACTATGTGGAAAGAGTTCCAGGACAATTACACCATTTCTTTCAAAATACAGAAAAATAATTATACTTTCCTACCTCTCTAAGAAGAAAAAAAATGAGAAGACAACATCTATGTTCATATTTACTTATATTTATATTACAAAATGTAGGGAGTCTATAACATAAACAAAAATGGTAGAGGGACACAGAATCCAAAGCAGGCTCCAGGCTCTGAGTTGTCAGCACAGAGCCTGACGCCAGGCTTGAACTCACGAACCGTGAGATCATGACCTGAGCTGAAGTCGGATGCTCAACTGACTGAGCCACCCAGGTGCCCAAGACAATGAATATTTTAAACAATAGAGGAGACATTTAATAAATTATCTTGTACAACAAGAAAATAGCATGAAAAGTTAGAAAAAGATATTGTAAGAGAAATTTTTGCAACCTAAAAAGGGTATTTGTGATAACTTTTTAAGTTAAAAGAAAAGGCAGGTTAAAAAGAAACATAAGATATGATCATCTTCATAAATCATAAATGTACATACAGAGTGATAAATAACTACAAGCTCACTAAAATCTTATCAGCAGTTTGTCTTGGGATGTCGCAATTGAGTTTGATGTTCATTTGCTTAGTGATCTTGGTTCTCTGCCTCCTATAAACTGGTGAGTGTTCTAAATGCTGGATGTGACACTGAACATCCATTCCTCTTTCTCCAGTAACTGGAATATTCCATCACTTTCTAGCTATCCTCACTGGGACTCTGGAAGAAGCCTCAGGCTATACGGGCACTACAGGGAGACTTCAGGAAACTGATGTGAGATCCACTCAAGGTTCAGAGGAAAAACCAGATTATTCCTTCACAGTGCATTCCTTTTGTAAAAATGAGGGTCATCTTGGGCACAATGTCACAAGAGCTAGGTTGGAGATTCTACCATGAAAGCTGGACTAACTTGAGTTGGTGGTTAAACACTCAGGACACAATGCTGGTGATGGACAAAACAGTAGGAGCCAGTAGGACTGCCCAGGGATTTATGCTGTCTTGTTCCTTTTCTCATCATGGGCAGCCTGACCACCATAATTGCTCTGAGACAAGATGAGTCTTGAGAACGATGTGAGAATTGGACATTAAGAAAAGGATCTCGTAGCAGCAGAGATATTAGTAGCCACATCAGCTGTGGCAATGAGGTGGGTACATTGGGTTTTGGCTTGGTGTTCTCCTGGCCAAAAAAAGTTTTACTCAGGCAAGTACTTGACCCCCCAGTCTCCTTCCAAAGCTAACTTTCGTTCTGACTCAGGAGGTAGGAAAGTCAAATAAATGAAGTAGTCATGAGGTTAACTTCTCTGGCCAAAGGCTAATTAGGGAGAGTTAGAGACTAAATGATATTATGGTGGAGAATGTGCTACAAGATCCAAAAGTGATGTATACCAAGGGCTTTTCAATAAATATCAAGCTTTCAATAAAACTTTTTGATTGTATTTCCTTAAAGACTAATCACTTCAAATTTGAAAAGCTTTCAGATTTTTGTCTGCAATGCAGGGCAAAGTCAAATCTAAGATTTATACGGATACTCTGAGCAATTGCTTAATGAGATTTAACTATAAAATAATGAAACAGATTTTCTTTTTAGTTACAACATGGCCCTGAGACAAATTCTTTAAAAGGAGTTGAAACAGCAGCAGCCTCACTCAAATGAGGGTATTGTATCCTAAGGTAAATGAAGGACAGCATTCACTTGGTGTGTAAGGAATAGGAAAGTAGTTGGCCTCATTCATTGTGGTTCTCAAACTCTTGCACATCAGAATTAGCTGAAGAGCTTGTTAAAACACAGATGATTAAGTTCCCCTACAGATCTTCTATTTCAGTAAATATGAAGTGGGTTCCAAGAATTTATTTTTCCATAAGTTTCTAGATAATGCTAATCTGTTGTCGTAGGGATACATTTTGAGAACCACTGCTTTAGAATGGTATTATCTTGTAATCTACAAAAATTATGCTCTTAGAGGATTTCACATGTCTATAGGAATTATTAATTTTGCTATTTTAATTTTGATCATCTCCTAAAGCCATATTAATATTTGCATTATTTTATTCAGTGGTCAAGTTTCAATCCAGTTTTTCTGTATGTTTTCAGTTGCAAAAAAATTATATTTGTGAAAAAAAAATTATATTTGTGTTTTACAATCATTAGTGAGCACCAAATTATCATATAGTGTTAATTTTTGGAGCAATGTTTCTCAAACTGGGTCATTACATGCATTCTAGGGTTCCATGAGTCTCTAATTATTTTTTATTTATTTTTTATTTTTTTATTATTATTTTTGTTATTAAAGTTTTTTTTTTTAACGTTTTTTATTTATTTTTGGGACAGAGAGAGACAGAGCATGAACGGGGGAGGGGCAGAGAGAGAGGGAGACACAGAATCGGAAACAGGCTCCAGGCTCCGAGCCATCAGCCCAGAGCCTGACGCGGGGCTCGAACTCACGGACCGCGAGATCGTGACCTGGCTGAAGTCGGACCTCAACCGACTGCGCCACCCAGGCGCCCCCATGAGTCTCTAATTTTTATAAACACTGGTTTACATGCTAGAAACATGTTCTATGGTACAGCAAGGGTACAAATTAATCTATCTAACAGAAAAAAATTCACATGAATTTTCACAGTTCATGAAAATTCACTGATCATGGGTCTGTAGGTTTAGTTTTACTAAGTAAGACCAGTAGAAAGTGGCACTTAAGAGTATGCTTGGTGGGATACCTGGGTGGCTCTGTCGGTTAAGCATCCAGCTTTGGCTCAGGTCATGATCTCACGGCTGGTGAGTTCGAGCTCAGCATTGGGCTCTGTGCTGTCAGTGTGGAGCCCGCTTTGAAGCCTCTGTTCCCTGTCTCTCTGCTTCAATCTCTCTCTCTCAAAAGTAAATAAACATTAAAAAAAAAAACAAAAAACAGTGTGCTTGCCAACTACTTCATGTCAAGGCACATAGAGAAATGTAAGTTCATTTAGAACCCTCTGGCAAAAGTAAGTGACACTGCTGGTGGCCTGGCAAGAGCGCACTAGCTGCCTTGCCTTGCCTGGACCACTGGAGGACAGAGGAACTTGCTCAGTGTCAGAGTGTACCCTATCCATGGACTTCAACAAGTTGAGAAACTCTCAATGGGGTAACTTTTGTTCCAGAATTACCTAATAAGGATACCATATCCAGGTATTTAAAAAGCAATGGCTTTTGCAGAACTGATGTATCACAATGCCTGAGGAAGGACTTTTTTTTAAGGTTCTCTTCAGATTTTACCATTGCCCCAGGTTCTGTTCTTAAAAGTCGGGGTGGGTATGGATAGCTTCCTGTACCATGGCCGCCACTGCTGCACTCATCGATATGGTATAATAAGCCTGAGTCCTTGACAAGGGTGTCCCCTATTCCTCAGATGTGTTAAGAAAGAAAATAAAAGTTGCAAAATATTAAACCTAGTTACTAGTGTCCAATGGTGACTATTTCCAAATTGTTCAGTGAGCAGTGTGCTCAGAAATAAGTTTATTAAACCTTCTTCTAATTAATATGGTTTGGGAATTGGGTTACGCAGGATAGTATATATTTTTACATATAGACATCACAAAACACATATACATATAGCAGTGAAATAATGTGAAGCTTGCAAATAAAATCGACCTAACTTAAAGGAGTAATGTAACTTTTCTTTGATGATTTAGGAGGAACCCCAGGATTTTATAAGACCTCAAGTAAATACTTAAGAATTAACAATATACCAAAAACCAGTCCCAAAGCTTTAAGTAAGTTTTTACAAATTCTTTAAAGATTATTTTCTTTGAGAGACAGAGCATGAGTAGGGAAGGAGCAGAGAGAGAGAGAGAGAGAGAGAGAGAGAGAGAATCCCAAACAGGCTCTGCACAGTGCAGGGCTGGAACCTCTGAACTGTGATTTCAAGACCTGAGCTGAAATCAAGAGTCAGACACTAAACCAACTGAGCCACTCAGGGGCCCCCCAAAGCTTTAAGTGTCTTGACAGGCTTATTCCACAAAACAAGGCTGTGAAGTAGATACTTTTATTATCACGGTTTCACAAATGAAAACAAAAAAACAAAAACAGGCTTTTGTTATGTAACTTGCGCAAGGTCACACAGCCAGTAGGTGGCGGACCTGGGGTCCAGATCTAAGTATCGAATAGGTTCCAGTAATTTTTAAAAAGACAGCCAAACGGGCAGATGTAGCTAATGAAAACATGCTGATTAAAAGCATTTCTTATTTTCCATATCCACAAAGAGCATTTAAGATGCCAGGTATGGTTACTCAAATCATAAGACTACAATGAAGTGTGATGCAGACACTAAAAATTAAGTGGTACATCTATATTCATTGATGGAAAGATGTCCGTGAACTAACTGTGGGGGGCAAAAGGTCAAGAACCATTATATAGATATTTTAGAAAGATATATTTATATGGGTATATCTTAATAAAGAAATATGATAGTTATATTTAATAATAAACATATCAGATAGTAATATTAAAGTGGATTTTTATTTTTTGTCCTATCTTTCAAAATTTCTGCTAACAGATATGAGTTTTTTTATAATTAAGATATAAATATTATTTTAAGGGGTGCCTGGGTGGCTCAGTTGGTTAAGCATCCTACGTTGGCACAGGTCATGATCTCACAGTTCGTGAATTCGAGCCCTGCATTAAGCTCTGTGATGACATCTGGGAGCCTGAAACCTACTTCGCGTTCTGTGTCTCCTTCTCTCTCTCTGCCCCTCTCCCACTCAGGCTCTCTCTCTCTCTCTCAAGAACAAACGTTAAAAAATTTTTTTTAATTGTTTTAAGAAAAGGTGCTCTAGTTAAAGTCATATAATAGTAACAGCAAAAATTTATTGAGCACTTATGTGCCAGACAATGACCTTAGAGTTTTTCAGAGGCAATCCCATTTAATCTACATTTAAGAAAATTTAAAAAAAAGTTGAATTAAGCATTGTTAACATTCCTATGTTTTATTTTTATTTTTATTTTGTATATATTTTTAATGCGTATTTATTATTTTGAGAGAGAGAGAAGGGACAGAGAGAAAGGAGATAGAGAATCCTACGTAGGTGCCACACTGTCAGCACAGAGCCCAACACAGGCCTCAAACTCATGAATCGTGAAATCATGACCTGAGCTGAAATCAAGAATCAGACGCTTAACTGACTGAACCACCCAGGGGCCCCTATCATACTCATTTTATAGATGAACAAACTGAGGAAACTCAGCTATGTGTATATGTGAGATCCTGATGATTGATAAGAGGTCAACAAAAGATAAAAATAGTGTGGACAAAAGAACTCAACTCTGAAGGCCAAAACCAGAAAACTGTTTCTAAGCACCAAGAAAACTAATTTGGCTGTGTTATTAGCATTCAAATATATAATGTGCTCATTACCAATGATTAGTATTTATTTTATTTAGGTCCAGACGTTTAGGAAATACACCCAGTCCCATGTTCTCTGGTTTCCTTCCTTGATCCACTGTATTTTTTTATGTAATAGAAATAAATAAAATGTAATTTATGTAAGGAGTTTATCAATTCTTATTTGTCACTGACGGGCTGGTAAACAAAACCTCTCCTTCGCTCTCTCTTGCGCTGAATTTACTCCCTTCCTTTGCCCAGTAAGTCTCAGTGGGAAACTTTACCATAATTGTAGGATAAGTGCAAGAGCACTTCAGGTTCTGATAACAAGCAAATAAAACACTGAACCTCTTCTTACTATCCTCCTACAATAACAATCCAATCTGAAAGAAATATACAAGTCCAAAGCCATCTTTTATATTATTATTTTTTTTCTTCATTAAGATTTGGCTGGCTTCAATGAGGTTTATCCCCCTCCTTTCTCTTCCCATCCTGGTGGCTTGGGTAAGTGGGTAACAGAGCGCAGAGACACTAGAATGACCCGAACTATTTGTAGCAGGTATGTGATGGACAGCTGAGCCAACATTCAGAAGCACCCCAGCTTTCCCGCAACCTTTTGTGGAATCTCTCACTTGAATATAAATTTTTAAAAATAATAGCTGATGTCTTCAGTACCACTATAGGTAATAACATTCAAAGTACAAATTCTGTAGAATGTTTTCCAATTTTTAAAAAATGCTCAGAAGTACTGGAGATGCTGGGAAGGTGCTCCATAAAGCTGGCTTTGGTGGGATACAATTGTTTCAAACACTTGCCTCTTACTTCACTCCTTAATGAACATCCCTGGAATAAGTAATTACTGTGGGAACACATCTTTAGAGCTATTCTCAAAGAGCAAAATTGGCAGAGGTTGGTTTTATAAAGTTCACAAAATGAATGGTGCCTTATTGCTATAAACAAAGGGATTTTTAACAACCAGCTTTAAAATACCCAGCGAATCACTGATAAGTGAATCAGTGAATAAAGATAAGTCTTTAATTGACAAGAAAATGAAGGATTAGGCTAATAGCGTATTTTAGCAATATGCCATGAATTCAAACTTAGGCCTTCTTCCCTATATGGACTAAGTAATTATAAGAGCTTTTCTTTTTCTTTTCTTTTCTTTTCTTTTCTTTTCTTTTCTTTTCTTTTCTTTTCTTTTCTTTTCAAGAAAAAGACTATTTCTTCTGCAACATTTCTGCTTAACATCTAGTATGTGTGCTATTGGTATTAAATCTTAGCATGAATCCTCCAAGTAACTACTGTATTCTCACAACTGTGTATTTGAGGTGACGTATTGTAATTTTGTAAAGTTGCCTTTTAAAACCTGAGAGTTTTTTATAAAATATACTTGTCTACTAAATATATCTGAGTAAAAATCATTGTACTGTTAACTAAGAAAATATTTGTATATATGCTTTAAATTTTTGATGTCATAATTAAAATATTTAAAAAGAACATCTATTTTCTATCTCAAACCAAGATAAGAAAAACCTAGGTACCAATATCAAAATTATGAAAAATAATAACTTTAAGAAAACCAATGGAAGATTCATGTTCAACTCCAGAAGTGAATATATTAGCTATATTTGTATAGATAGATAGATATAGATATAGATATAGATATAGATATAAATTTTTTTTTCCTAGAAGATACGCCAATTGAACTAATCCATAAACTCTGATTATGATTTAAGGTTTGAAAATGCATTCTTACTTAGGTAGTAGTATTTTTTGTTACCACAGAAAACACTCTGTGCATTCTGGTTCAGGGAATATTACTTCTTGTTACCAGAAAAAACACAGAATTACATTCTACAAAACCTTCAGTTTTCATATGTACTTGTATTCCCTGGTCAGCCAAAGGTCACTGAGTATCTTTCATCTGACTCCTCATTTTAAAATGTATCTCCCTGGGGGGTGCCTGGGTGGCTCAGTCGGTTAGGCCTCTGACATCTGCTCGGGTCAGGATCTCGCGGCTCGTGGTTTCAAGCCCCGCATAGGGCTCTGTGCTGACAGAGCCTGCAGCCTGCTTTGGATTCTGTGTCCCCCTCTATCTCTGCTTGCACTCTGTCTCTCTCTCAAAAATAAATGAGTATTTAAAAATAAATAAATAAAATAAAATGTATCTCTCTGGTAAAGATATCTCCAAGATTTTCTTAGGAAGTAAAGAGAATGATGCTTTCCCTAAGGAGGAAAGACCAAACAATATAGAAATCCAAAGGAAAGACCCATAAGCAGGCATGGGTGTGGGGAATTAATAGTGACAGGTGGATAACCACAGGAACAAGAAACTAATAGTGAGCCTTGTTTTCATCTATTTGCTTCCTGAAAGTGAAAGCATGATTACAAACAAAACAGAACAAAAATATTGGAGATTTTGCCTTTAGAACCTGGAGCAAAACCTACCATTTTGATTAGGCATTCCATATTGTAGTGATCTAAAAACATCATGATCAGGAATATCTTAGGACACACCATCTCTATATTCTAATTTAATTAATAATGTCTCTATCGTCTCTCAGTGGAAAATAAGTCATTTACAAATCCAGGTAAATTTAGTACTCATGTATTTTATTAAGTACTCTCGACTTTCTTTTTCCCATATTGAATGAATGAATTAAATACAGTGGGATATTATTTAGGTTCTTAGCACCCAACTGCCCTGGTAGTAGGGTATTTCCCCCCACGCCACCAAGCAATTTTCTGAGCACCAACTCAATTCTTTTTTTTTAAGTTTATTTATTTATTTTTGAGACAGAGAGTGAAAGCACAAATTGGGGAGGGGCAGAGAGAGAGGGACAGAGAATCCCAAGCAGGCTCCACACTATCAGCGTGGAGTCTGATGCAGGGCTCAAACCCAAAAACTGTGAGATCGTGACCTGAGCTGAGGTTGGACGCTTAACTGACTGAGTCACCCAGGTACCCCTCAATTCAATTCTGACACTGTCTGGAGGTAGCGTCAGATTTCACAGGTAAAGGGCTGAGTCCAACAAGACTGTCCATTAATTCAGACGCTAGTCACAAGCCCAAGTTATTACCTACCAGAATATCAACTGGCTATAAATCAGAGATTCCCATGATCCCCCCCTTTGGGTTTGATTAGTTTGCTGGAGTGGCTCATAGAACTCAGGAGATCTGTTTACTCCTTAGTTTGCCAGTTTATTGTAGAGTATATTAAAGGATATGAATCAATAGTCAGATGAAGAGATACACAGAGCAAGGTATGTGGGAAGACGTGGGGAGCCTTCATGCCTTCTTCAGACACACCATTCTTCCTGCATTTCCATGTGGTCACCAACCTGGCAGCCCTCTGAACCCCATCTTTTTGGGTTTTTACAGAGACTTAACTACATAGGCATGGCTGATTAAATCATTGCCATTTGTGTTTGGTTCAATTGCCAGCCCTTCTCCCCTCACTGGAAACCAGGAGGTGGGACTGAAAGTTCCAAGACTGTATTCTTGGTTGGTTCCCCTGGCAACCAGCCCTCATCCTTAGGTACTTTCCAAAAGTCATCTCATTAACATAAACTGGAAAGGAGTTTGCTGTGAATAACAAACACCCATTTCATCTTCATGGCTCTGAAGCAATTTCAGGAATTTAGGACCAGGGACTAAATATTATGACAAGAGATGCTCCCATTACACTTGTAAGAGGTACATATCTGAACGACCAAATACATATTTCTTACAAATCACAATATCACAAATACTAGACCCTGTGTTCCTATTTTTTTTCTAATTCTTTGTCCTTGTTCTCCTCTGAGCACTCTAATTTTTTACTAAATTTAAAAATTGTTATCTAAATATTGTGTATTACTTTTTTGAGCCTTATTGAGATGCAACTGACATATAATATTGTGTAAATTAAGGTGTACAATGTGATAAATCGATATACATATTATGAAATAGTTATGATAATAAGGTTAATTAATATACTCATTATCTCACATAGTTATCATTTTTCCTTGTGGTGAGAACTTTTAAGATTTACTCTCTTAGCAGCTTTCCAGTATACACTACAGTATTATTAACTATGGTCACCATATTGTTTGTTAGATCCTTAGAACTTATTCATCTTATAACTGGAAATTTGTACCTTTCGATCACTTTCACCCATTTCGCCCACTTCTCCACCCTTGGCAACCATCAATTTACCCTGTTTCTAAGCGCTTGGGGTTTTTTAGATTCCACATAAATGTGAAGCCATTCAGTTTCTTTGAGTTATTTCACTTTTGCATAATGCCCTCAAGATTCATCCATGTTGTCACAAATGGCAGGATTTCCTTTCTTTCCATGGCTGCATAATATATATACATTCTCTTAATGCATTCATCTCTTGATGGACACTTAGTTTGTTTCCATGTCTTGGCAATTGTAAGTAATGCTGCAATGAACATAGGAGTGCAGATATCTGAGATAGTGATTTCAGTTCCTTTGGGTATATACTCAGAAGTAGGATTGTTGGATCACAAAGTAGTTCTATTTAAGTTACTTGAGAGAATTCTATGCTGTTTTCCATAGTGGCTGTATCAACTTGCATTCCCACCAACAGTGCACTAGAGTTCCCTTTTCTCCACATCTTTTCTAACACTTGTTTATCTCCTTTTTGATAATTGTCATTCTAACAGGTTTGAAGGAATATCTCTTTGGATTTTGATTTTGATTTTCCCGATGAATAGTGATGTTGAGCATCTTTTCATGTGCCTGTTTGCCATTTGTATATCTTATTTGGAGAAAAATATCTATTCAGGTCCTTTACCCATTTTTAAGTCAGATTATTTGGGGGTTTTTTGCTTTTGAGTTGCATGGGTTTCTTACATATTTTGAATATTAATATTAATACTTATGATTTAGAAGTATTTTCACCCATTCAATAGCTTGGCTTTTCATTTTGCTGTTCCATAGATCTTTAGTTTGACATAGTCCTACTTATTTCTGTTTTGTTGCTTGTGCTTTAGTGTCACAATTTAAAAATCATTGCAAAACCAATGTCAAAGAGATTTTTCTTTTGGTTTCTTCTAGGAATTTTACTGTTTCAGGTCTTACAATTAAGCCTCTAATCCATTTTGAGTTAATTTTTGTGAGCTGTGTAAAATAAGAATCAAGTTTCATTGTTTTGCATGTAAATTTCCAGAATTCCCAACACAATTAATTGAAGAGATTATTCTTTCTCCATTAAATATTCTTAGTTTTCTTGTCAAATACTAGTTGGCTGCACATGCATGAATTTATTTCTAGACTCTCAATTCTGTTCTATTGGTCAGTGTTGGTTTTTATCCCAATACCTTATTATTTGGATTACTATAACTTTGTAGTAGAGTTTGAAATCAAGAGGTGTGATGCCTCCAGCTTTTTTTTTTTTTTTTTTTCCCCTCATGATTGCTTTGGCTATTCAGGGTCTTTGGTGGTGTGGTACCAGCCTTACACAGCACCACAAGTTGTTGAATTTTTATCATGAAAAGATGTTATATTTTGTCACATACTTTTTCTGCATCTATTGAGACGATCTTACAATTTATATCTCTCACTTGTTAAATGGTGTATTATATTGATTGATTTATAAATGTTCAAATATCCTTGCGTCTCTGGAATACATTCCACTTGATCATAGCATATAAATCTTTGTACTTTTGAATCATATTTGCTCTTATTTGGTGAGAATTTTCACATCTCTGTTCATCACAGATATTGGCCAATAGTTTCCTTTTTTTATAGTATCTTTTTCTGGCTTTGGTATCGAGGTAAATTCTGGCCTTTAAAAAATGTATTAGGGAGTATTCCTTCCGCTTTAGTTTTTTGGAAAAGTGTGAGAAACCTGGTATTAATTTTTCTTTAAATGTTTGGTAGAATTCACCAAGTGAAACCATCTGGTCCTGGACTTTCCTTTGGTGGGAGGCTTTTTATTATTGACTCAATCTCCTTACTTATTGGTCTGCTCAGGATTTTTATTTCTTCATGATTCAGCCCTGGTAGGTTGTACATTTCTAGAAATTTATCCATTTCTTCTAGGTTGTCCAATTTTTGGTACAGGATTGTTCATAGTAGCCTCTTATACTTTGTATTTCTGTGGTATCTATTGTAATGTCTCTTCTTTCATTTATAATTTTATTTATTTGAACCCTCTTCTTTTTCCTTCAGTCTTGCCAAAGATTTTTTGATTTTATTTATCTTTTCAAAAAAACTCTTAGTTTTACTAATTTTATATTGTTTTCTTGTTTTCCTTTTTGTTTATCTTCTCTAATTTTTATTATTTCCTTCCTTTTGCTAATTTTTAACTAAGTTTGTTTTTATTTATCTAGTTCCTTGATGCATAATGTTAGGTTGCTTCTTTGAAATTTTTCTTTTTTCTTGATGTATGTGTTTATAACTAAACTCTCCTTTTAAAACTGTTTTTGCTACATTCCATAAGTGATTTGGGGTTATGTTTCCTTGCCTGGATAGTCTATAGGATATGTTCCATGGCCAGTATAGTCTGTTGGCTGGGGTCCAAATCAGGCAAAACTGTCAATTGAACACCCTGGCTGGATGGTGCCATCGGCTTGGCTCTCTAGATGGGCAGAGCTGCTGGCTGAGATCTCTGCTCAGATGTCACTGCAAATATGAACTTGGTCTGCCAAGATCTGAGCAACAGTTGCTGCAAAGTCTCAATCTCTACCTGATGCCTTGATCCCCATTTGTCATACTCCACATATTCCCCCAGTAATTCCATGAGGTGAATCCTGAGTGAGCCTCCCAAGAAGTGTTCTGAAATGCTGGGGAAGCTGGATGCCTATCTAAGACTCTCTTTTTCCCCACTAGAAAAACTGTAGGCCCAGGGGGGCTCCATCGGTTCTGTACTGTGCCAGCCTGGGGGAGGGGTGATACAGTCAAAGTGAAACTGCTCCTCTTGCCATTTTAGTGCAGTTCCTCTGAATTTCTGTTGCCCCGAAGAGTGCTTCAGTCTCACTTCCAGATTATGGCATTTTCGCAATGGTGTCTTGTCTGTGGATGGTTGTTAGTTGGTCTTCTTGTGAGGGTGATTGAAGTTGAGAATGACTTATGATATGAAACCATCTTGACCTGCATATTTTTTAAAAACTTTAATATAGTAACTTTCATCTAAGTTTTCTTTTCAGATATAAGATTTTCACTGTTATGAACATTAAGAGGTTTTAAACTCTTGTGAAACTGTTCCAAAATTAAGATAAATCATTTATTGAACAATTAAAATTGAAATGCCAACTAGACACAGTGGGACATTCACAGGGCATTTAAAAATGGAGCATTTATTCCATATATCTGAAGATATACAGTCAATGAATAAGAAAAGAAAAAAAAAGGAAAGGAAAGGAGAGGAGAGGAGAAGAAAAAAAGGACAAGAAAGGAAAAATAGTGAATAGAAGAAGGAAAAACAAACAAAAAAGTAACAAAATATAGTTTTTGAGAGCTTACTGGGTTCCAGCCCTGTGCTAAGCACTTGAGAGGTATTATTTCATTTATTCATATTGATTCCACACTATAATTCCAGGACACAGGTATTGCCTGCATTTTATGCATAAGAAAACTGAGGTCATGAGATACTCAGCAAATTTCCCAGAATTGTACAGCCAGTGATAGGTGCAGTCAGGTTTTATTTTATTATTTTTAAAAATGTTTTAAATGTTTATTTTTGATAGACACACACACACACACACACACACACACACACACACACACACAGTGTGAGCGGGAGAGGAGCAGAGAGAGAGGGAGACACAGAATCTGAAGGAGGCTCCAGGCTCCTAACTGTCAGCAGAGCTTGATATGGGGCTTAAACTCATGACATTATGACCTGAGCCGAAGTCGGACACTTAATTGACTGAGCCACCCAGGCACCCCTGCAGTCAGGTTTTAAATGCAGGTTTATTTGATTCACCCACTAAGTGGCTATTCTGTTAGGCAAAACCACATACTTCTTTACTTGAAGAAAGAACACAAAAGCCATCTTATCAGATTTCACGGTATCACTCAGAGGTCAAGAAAGACCACAACAAAGCACTTAGATATGACATTTCACCAAGGGGTCTGGGAGTACTGTTGTCATTGCTGCCACCTTGTCATTGCTTCAAGGTGAAGAAGGTGACACACGGAAACAGCTTTGCAGAGAGAAGAGTACCATGTTCTTGACTTCGTCCATTTTCAAAGAATAAAAGGGAACAGGAAATATCAGAAGCTCTAAATGTAAAGCTCTTCTAATAACAGTGGGAAACTATTTCTTCAAAACATTCACTTATCCTAAAGATATGTAATACCCTTATTGTTTTCATAGCCAGATGGTGTCCTGGCTCCATTGAATAATATAAGCTACTAATTTTATCACATTCTTTATAAAATTTCAGGCAGGGGGACTAATACTTCAAGAGTTTCAAGAGAGAGTCTAGGTCATTGACCCAGGTCACTTAGGTCACATACTTAGTAAGTGGCCAAGGTGGCATTCTAACCCAGCCTTATGACACCCATATACTGGGCTCTTAACTAGTATGCTCAAATAAATGCCTGATTAGTGCTAATCAAATCCTAGAAACTGTAAAAACAGTTTCTAAATTTAACCAAAATTACGAACAGGCAGAAATATAGTGCATTCTGCAAAATAAATGACTGAGAAAATACATAGTAAAACACAAAAGAATGTTGATTCTTTCTTTTAGCCAAAGGCTCTTGGGATACAACTCTCAACTGACTCCTAATCCTAATAAGATCCTCTGTTCATGAAGCCCACATTCTGATAGGGAGAGAGCAACAAAAATAAACAAGGTGACCACAGATGGAGACGAACACAATGGAGAAAAATAAAATGGTGACAAATGGAGTTAGGGAGTCTTGGAGTGGAGGTGTTGCTCTTGTTAAGGAGCTCAGGGATGCCCTTGTTAATGAGTTGCATCTGAGCAGGGACCTGAATGAAATGAAGGAGGAAAGCCTTCCCGGTCCTGATGTAAGAATATGCTCGGCCCGTTGGAAGAAAAGCAAAGGAGGACTGTGTAGCTTCAAGTGGTGAGCGAGGGGTGAGGGGCAAGGAATAAGGTCAGGGATGTTGTTCAGGACAGTACGTATGTGAATTTAGAGGCTGCTGTGAACCTTTGATTTTTACTCTGAGATGGGAAGCTGTTGGACTTTTAAGTGGAGGAGTGACATCAGCAGATTTACATTTGTAGAGTATCATTTTGGTAACTATTTTGCAAATGGACTCTAAAAGATGAAGAAAGAAGAGGCGGAACCACCTAACTGGTTGCCACCCAGGTAAGGGATAATGGTTACCCAGGTAACTGCTGTGCTACCCCAGGTAAGTGATAATGGTTACATGCTCAGTGGTGGTGGTGAAAGTTGAAAGTAGTGAGAATGTGGATATATATTAAGCATAGTTCTCAACGTATTCTCTGTTGAATTGGAAGTAGAATGTGAAGAAGATGACCTGTCAGGAACGACCCCAAAGAGTTTGGACTGAATAACTGAAGCAGGAGGAAGATTGCAGGAGGACTAGATCTAAGGGTGAAAATAAGTTTAGTTCTGTACACTACAGGTCTGGGGTTCCATTAGAGACCTAAATGCAGCAGCCAAGAAAATATATTGGATATTTTGGATGTACAGTTGGATATTTAAGAATTTTGAGTTCTGAATTCCAATATGGAAATACATTATTTGGCAGTTACAAAATAACATATATTTAAAGCCAAGAGACTGGATGAGTTCATTAAAAATATGCAGATTGAGGGGCTGGTAAGATAGAAGAAAAGTAAAACCGATGACTCCCACAAGTCAAGTGAAGAGAGGATTCAAGAATTAGGAAGTGATTTACTGTATCAAATACTACTTGAGTAGGACGAAAACAGAATTGACCACTGTGTTTAGCAATATTGAGGTCACTGGTGACTCTAACGAGCTATTTCAGTAGAATGTTGAGTACAAAATCCTGCTTGGAATGAATTCAAGGAAGAATGAGAGAAAAGAAATTGGAGGCAGAGAGTATGGAAAACACTTGAGTAGTCTTGTTTAAAAGAGACCCATGAAGTGGTGTAGTAAGAAGTCCTTAAAGGGTAAAGGGAGTTATTTATTTTTGTAAGATTGAATACATTAAATAGTATTTCTATGCTGTTGGGAACCATCCAGCAGGGAGGGGAAAATTAAGGAGGAAGCAAAGAGATGGGACAATTGGGAAAGTGTTGCCCTTTAATTCATGAGATGAACAGATCTAGTCCACAAGTGAAGGGGTAGTCTTAAATAAGAGAACCAACATTGTATCGGTACCATTGTGACAAAAGGTCAAAGGCAGAGCCCAGTAATTTCAACAATGTAGTGGTGGGTTCAGGTACAATTTCTTTTTGAAATTGATCATCCTGGCACAAGATTAATGCCATAGAT
The DNA here is from genome assembly GCF_014898765.1 of Herpailurus yagouaroundi. Lineage (NCBI taxonomy): Eukaryota > Metazoa > Chordata > Mammalia > Carnivora > Felidae > Herpailurus > Herpailurus yagouaroundi. Next base: position 27,715,207 of record NW_024412403.1, read on the forward strand.
CATTAGATTAAAATAGTTTGGTTCTAAGAATTTGTAGGAATGCAATCTTTGATAAACTATGAGACTACTTAGGAAAATGGTAATATTCTGCGGAGTCCCACTACTCTCAATCTTTACTGAAATAAATTCCAAATGCGCTTAAAAGTTAAATGGCTTATAATCAGATGATAATTTTTTTTTAAACAGCTAGCCAAACAGATCATTGAATCTTTACCAGATCTCTTGATGGGGATAATTTTCATTAAGTGATACAGTGTAAATTTAAAAAGCAGAGCACAAAATTCTATGTTTACTATGAATATACTCATTCAGTCTGTAATTGTTCAAATATAGAGTTTCCAGTAACTGGATTTCTTTAGCTTTCATGACTGCCTGTCCAGTTTGCAAATCTGTGAAATAATTTGAACCAAACATAAGTTACAGTTATGCAGGAACTGCTTTTTTCTCTCTGCTTTCTGTAACAGAGACGGAAGGGATTATGCAGATTATCCGAAATCAGAGATCTAGATAGAAGATGAGAAGGAGAGTGGAGAGGAGACCCACTCCCTGAAAATATTTCATCTACAAGACAAAAGACATTGATCCTTTGCACTTTGGGATCTATGCACTCCACCCCAACACTACTTTTCCTAAACATATGACGTTTTGTCATTAAAAGTATTATGTCTTTCGTACAGTCAGTACTGCCTGAAGGAAAATGACAAGAAGTGACTACATAAAACTGATATTTGTTTTGGACTGGTGGGATTACTTAGCTTAGATTAATAGCTTTAAAATTGTTATTTCTATACTTACCCTACTGTTGTGCTATCTTTCAAACATTTTAAGACTCAGTATAAAAAAATTGAGAATCATTTAATTAGTAAGAAGCCCTCAAGATTGCACACATTAATGATTATAGCTCTGAGTTAAATTTTATTCTCCCCAGTGTGTTTATCCCTGCTATACATTTCTATATTAATGTTTCATTTATATTTTGATTGTCATTGATTTCGATTTACCTGGAGTCAGATCCAGATTGAATCCCGGTTCTATTGCACCTTAATTGTGGGTGCTCATCTGGGAAAATGGAAATAACTACCATGTATTCCAGCTAACTTGGGAGGATAAAATGAGATAATGTAATGAAAGTGTTTTATGAAGTGTAAAACACCATGAAATATGTCCTTTGGTTATTTTTATACTACGGCATTAGCCAAGAGAAACTTAGATTCCATTTATAATCCAAGTCTATTAACCTTTTTTAATAGTAAGACCCAATTTGGGATTCTTGTCCCAAAGGCGAATGTGCAAATGAAAAAATGATTAGAGTGAAATCAAGCATATTTAAAATTTAAATTTTTCAATAAAATTTGTTAGAGAATAATTACAATTAGTGAGACCCCAGAGCTTTCCAAAAGAAGAAGAAAAGGTAGTATCTTACTTATGTAGGAATGATACAGAAGTAAAAAATATATATATATAGCAACTGCTATTTTCAAATTACTGTAATCACTGATCAACAAAGCCAAATACTTTATTGACTAAGTTTTAAAATTACTACTTTAAAAATAATTTTAAATGTTTATGTATATGTATTACTAGGAATATTTTTAAGGTATTGTCACCTAATATTTGAATTTTATTAGATTTTAATGTTTAACATTTAAAATATAATACTCAATATGCAACAAAACTAATAAAAATTGGGAAATAAATCTTTTAGTTCCACCAATATAACTGAAATATCATTTATTTTTATTATTAACTCTCCATTTTGTGCACACACATGCACAAACGCATATTAACATGGTAATCATAATGAACATACAATTTTGTATGTTGTATGTTCACTTATAAACTCTTTTACATGTTACCACACCTAGTAAGTATTTTACTTTAAGCATAGTGTAAAGGACTTCTCTCCCCAAAATGTAAAGCTATTGAATAACACTTAACAGACTTCCCTTACCTAGAAGACCTGTCAAAATAAATAAATTTCATAAGGAAAAATGACAGAGTAATTTGGTACTCAGAGACACATTAACATGCCCACCACAACAATGTATGACAATTTTAAGATGCTTTTATTTAGGAGTGCAAATTTGTCCTTAGTTTTACCAATTGAAATTCTACATGCTACATGTTGAATTATGCTAGAGTTTTATACTTAGAAAGCATGGTATAAATCTTTGTTGAAGCCAACATTTAGGCAGCAATAAATTTGTGTCAACATGAAGATTCAATAAGAATAAATCAAGACCCAGCAACATTGACCATTATCCATAGTGAATGAACTATGCATATATGACCCTGGAGAAAAGAATCAGAATTGAAACACTTTTCTGGAAAAAGCAGAATCATGAGATTATAAACTCAACAGAGATCATGACAAAAGAGAGAATCTCTTATTATGAGCAAACTGGATTCTAAAAAGTTATCCTAATTCCACTTAACAAGTCCAAACGAACATTGTAAGACTGAGGTTTTCCCTAGTACACAGCTAGAAAAGCTTGTTTGTCAAACAATTGAAAGTAGAAACAGTTTCAGACTGGTGAAGGGAAACAAAGCACAAGAACAGAACAATAGACTCTGAGCATGTGTAATTTGGGAATAAAAAGCACAATTGTTTTATGGCATCGAATTTGCATATTAACCAGCAGTTAAATCAGGGGTCAGCAAAGTATGATTTGTGGAGCAAGGTCAGTTTCATCTAAAGCTTATTTTCAGTAAATAAAGTTTTATTGGAACAGAACCACGTTATCTACAGTTGTTTTTGCTATACAATGGTACAGTTGAGTAGGTGTCCCACAAAGCTTAAAATATTTACTATTTGACCTTGTACAGAAAGAGTTTACAGATCTCTGAACTATAATTAAAGCATCATGATATACACACAAATAGCCATCACCACCACCACTGAGAGTGCCAATACTTCAAGCTTTGTTTAGAATATTTCCATCTGAAAGATGGAGAAAAGATAATCTGAAAGATAAAGCAAAGATGTGTGTGTGTGTGTGTGTGTGTGTGTGTGTGTGTCTGTGTGTGTGTTCCTCATGATCACCATATAAGGTAGACATTATTTCCTTTTTCCACAATGGAAACTGAGCTGCTGAGGGTTAAGTAATTTGCCAAAGGTATCAATACAGTCAGTAAATGGCAGAGACAAGCTTCACACTACCTTCCAAGTCTACTGTCTTGATCCCTACCCTATATTGCATACCATTCTCTTAGGAAAATGGGGTTCAGGGAAATTAAATGTATCACTGAGTATCACATGAACACCAAGTAGTAAATCTAGACCTTAAACCAAAAGCCAACACACCTTTTATTTTCCCACATTTATCCCACTATATTATCCCTAAGGAGATAAAGAACTGGAAAGGTTTAGGGAGAAATAATAATCATATTAGGGTTGGAAAAATATACCTATGAGAAGAGATCATTTCATCCCAAGAAACAAATGATGTGGTTTATTTTAAAATAATAGGCAAGAGTGACATAGCCTCTGTGACTAAAGACAGCAATAAATAGAATATAGTCATCTTAAAAAACATAACGTTTAATTTAGCATAAGACAAATATGCAACCTAATGAGTGTCTCTGAGACCATAGATTGGATTATGCCTAGAATGCAATGGTGGCAAATCAGCACAACAAAAACAGAGCAAAATTAGATTTCTTTCTAATATTGGAAAATTGGAAAGAAATATTGGAATTATAAGATTCACCTATGAAACAGAGAGGCAGAATGATAAGATTTTTGGTAAGAACATAAGTGACATGATTGTGTGAGAAAATTACAGTTTATATAGTGACAGGATTTATATGGTGCTTTCCTAAAACAGAAGATCAAAATGTCCCAGAGGCCAGGTAGAATAGCCATAGAAGCTTTCACATATGTGAATATCTATTAAAGTCCAAATTACACTAAAACAAAATTCACCTTTACTTGCCTTTGTAACACAGGATAGCATTTATACAACTAACATTCACTATATGTCAAGCCTTACCTTTAAGATACTTGTAGAGACACATACCTTAGCCAATAGGAAAAACATTACAAAAAGGTCAGAGGAAAAATTTATATGACCCATGACAAAATTTTGCACAGATTACTGAATCAATAGTTGAACAAAAAATCCTACTCAGTGGAAATGGAATTGCCTTAGCCCACAGTCTTGGCTCAAATGATTCCTACCCTGTGAGAACTGAATTTTGGAACTTGTGGGCTGCTGTACCCAAATCACAAGGTACTCCTACTCCTACTAATAGGAACCATAATATTGGAAAGACTGCCAACATCCTAAGTAGACAACAGAGAACCTTTCTTGCTGTATAATCTTGGGTAAAACTCTTAACCCGTCTGAGTCTATGTTCTTATTTTTAATGGCAGGCCCTGAGTAAAAATATATTACCATATAATATACAACCGTATTCCCTAGCACCAAAAAATTGGTCAGACAGAAGCTAGATGGCATATATCGGGGACTCTACAAAAAGGAAATTAGTTGGGAAGTCAACTAGATCCTGACTTTCAGAGTCTATGATCCATCATTATCATATTGCTTTATTTTAGTTAACAAACACATATGTATATTGTTAATTTGGTGCCAAGCTTTGTTCTAAGCACTTTACAGGCATTTACTCATTTAATCCTCATTTCTATTTATGTATGTGTATTACATTTTACATCCTGATACCTGACCATTGTGACTAGGTCCACTCTGGCTACTAAAGACAAGAAACTATCCACTAGTAACAAATGCATTGAGTTTCTAAATTCAAGTAGTGAAACAGCTTTGGGATCTACCAGAAGGTTTTATAAACCATCTTAAAACTAAAGAGGGAGGGGGGACTTTTTTCACCAGTTGAAAATGGGCACATTATAAAATGTAAACTATCAGACACTAGAGTCTGATAGATAGGTCTCTGGTTTGAAAGGTGGGACCTTGAATGCTGTATCATCCTTGAATCACAGAAGTACATCATGTTTAAGTGAAAAACACATACTAGATAGGAACAGTTAGTTTAACATTTTATTAATGGAATGATCCCATAGTTAATTTGAATGGTCCCATAGTTAATCTTATGGGTTGTACAGAAATACAGCTGGGGAATATGAATCTAGAAAGCCTCAGAGAGTCTACAGGGTCTCATTTTGCAATATGGTCCCAAACTTACTTTGTGACCTTAGTTAATTTTCTCCAAACCTCTCTGTACCTTCTCTTATAAAATGAAAGTCATATGTCCTGAGAGAATCTCAGGAATTCAGACAAATTGAGTCTAGAAGTCTCCCAACCCCTCTGTTTATGACTCCCAGGGATACTAATCAACACAGGTTAGGCTATGCTATGGTAACAACACCCAGTTTGGAGTGGCTTAACACAACAAAGATTTACTGCTCACTCATATCATAATGAACAAGTGCTTTTCCTCCCCTTTTTACAGGGCAGAGATCTCCTTCCTTCCATCTTTCAACTCTGCCATTTGAAATCCTTTCCTTACGGCTTTGCAGATGACAGAGATCACTGAACACTTATCCTGTTTCACTTAATTCCCTCAGATTAGAAGTGACAATCATCCCCTGGATTAATGTAAGGCTTTTGTCACATGACTCCAACCTCACCACAGGGGATGCTAGAAAATGTTGGAGAGCACATGGGATTTTTGATTAGCATTAATGATCTCTTCTGGAAGAGGTGAATGACTCTGGCAAGATAATATAAGGAGCACTTGATAGATTCAAGACCAGAACTCAGGCCTTCTATCTACTAGTTTGATGCTCCCTCCAGATATGTAGGGTTGACATACTAATGTCTCCAAAGCTTTCGAAATTAGCAAAGGGACAGTTCTTTCTTATAAAAGTTTGCATTTTGTTGTGATTTCTTAAAAGAAAAAAATAAAGTTTCTTCAGCCAATACAGAAATATATAGTCTTAATTAGCTTTTTAGGGAGGTTAAGAACACCAGCTTATATTTCACTGTTTCACATTATTCAGAAGCTCTATTCCAAAAACTGTTGCAGTAATGTTCTTGTTTGAAAAGATTTTATCAAAGACAAAATCCAGACTATACCTATTTGATATTCCATCCTCTCCAAGTGAGATTCTTAGAGCTGAGAATCTCCTCGTGTGAGTATGATGGACTAATGTTGAGCTACAAAGTACAAAGATTTCCCAGAGGTATTTGAAAAAAGGTTTGTGAAGCTTTCTAGGCTAAGATGTTTGATTTTTAAGATCCTTTATTTAAAACCAGGATGAAGGAATAAATCCCATTGTGTTTTGGAGGCTGCCTGCTTCCTCTCAAATGTTCTTGGCTTTAGCGGTTGGTGTCAGGAGCCAGAGAAGCAATTCAGTCAACTGGACATTTTAAGAAAATGTGGTTATCCAAAATCTGGGTTCTAATGAAATTCTGATTTGATCCCATGACTTGGCCAAACCTTTACTTTTTTTTTAAGAGTAAAGCTTTTTACATAACTCCAATCAAGAAATAAAAGAGGACAGGAAGGTAGCGTGCCGCTGCTTTTCATTTCACTATACTAGTATGTTGGGAGGAGCTTTCCGCCTTTAGAAAACCCAGGTTCTGCATCCTTTCATTAATCCAGCCAGGAAAATAAATGGTAAGAGCATACCTGTGGTGAATAGCATCAACACCTTCCATTTCCCACAGTTAGTCACTAGTGCGTTTTCTTTCTGTTGATGATCGTAGCAACTCTTCAAGGCAGCATGCAAGTAGTTTATGAAAAGCACCTCTGATACACTTAGTAAGAATGTTGGCCACTGCCTTCTTGCTTCATTTCTTTCAAGACAAAAAAGTTCAATGCAAACTGAGCCTTTCGTATTCAATTTATGTTTCTCTATATGTGCAAGAAAAGTTATATCAATCTATCTTTTGATGGATATGGTACAATCTATCATATGTGTTGATTTTCTAAATAAAATGTCTCCATTTTTATTGAGAGAAGTACAATCACTTACTCTTACTAATCTCAGACTGATTGCATATCAACAAAATTAGGATGTACTGCTAATGAAAACTTAAACTGATAAATGTTTTATTGCACCACATTTTATTTGCTTACTTGACTTTCTATCTAACAAGACTAAATTTTAAGCCAAAGCCCATGTCTTATTCATCTTTGGATTTTTTATACCTAGGATCCTGAGGTCTTAACAAGTATCTTAACACATTTTATTTTCATAAAACAAGAGGCCCTCAATATGCTTTAATTGATTAATATGTGGCTCTTGGTGTATAGAGAAAATAACATCTATTCACTTAGAAGTAACAGGAAAATATAAAATAAACATGTTACCAGCTTAATTAGTTTTAATTCCTTCAAGACAAATGTAAAAGTTACAAGGTCAACAATAACTACAACATTGACATGGTATCACACTAGAAATATAAAGCAAGTATAACTCTAGTCTAGCCAAAGTAAACTATACTAATAGAATGTTCAAGATGGAAAGAAACATTGAGAGTGTCTAGTTCTTTCCAAAGTAAAACCCAGAAAGGAGAAGAGCCCAAGGACAGAATGTAAATTCATGGCAGACCCTAAACCCAATTCTGGGCAGTCTGAACACAAAATTGGTGCTTTATCCCCCTGTTCTATTTATTTAAATACAATGAAATATTTAAAGACTTTATTCATGTGTATGCCAGATGTCATTAATTTTAATTTATGCCACCACATAAGGAATTAATAAACAACTCACCAAAATTTTTGAAGAGGCTGTTGATATTTAAATCTTGGAATGCAATACTTCAAGAGTTCAATTAAAAAAAAAAACTAGTAAATATGATGGTGTGTTAGAATTACAGAATTGGAAGAAACTTATTCAGGAGGTGATCTGCTCTTGGCTTTAGGGTGGTAAATGTTAAATTCTCTTATATTTTTGGACAACTTTATTGCAAATTCTAAACTCGACAGACATATTGTTTATGAGAATAATATTCATATATTCATTAATTTCTTCATTTGATGCTGAGACTCTTAAAGAACATTAGATAACTTCTTAAATTCTTATGTCTGATTTTTGAACATGTGTCCTAAATTTATAACTGCAATATTTTTGGCATAACCTTAAACAGATGGTGAGGTATTTGGTGATGCCTCTGGGGAAAAATCATTATTATGTTAAGGCAGGGTATCATGAATGCAAAGAGAAATTTACATTTTCTACCACCAATCGCCCTACTTTTTAGTTTGTTTTATATTTGTCTTTATTTCTCAACCTAGAATTTTTAAAAATAAAATTTTAGGAGACCAAGGGACTTTGTTCAGGATGAAATAAACATTTGGAAAATGTAAAAGAAATTATACCTGAGATTTTTCTCTAAGGACTAAGGACCACATTTCTCTTTTTAAATAGCAAATAATATAGTTACAGTTTAGGGTGTGCTGCTTCTTCTCCTATCTCAAATAAATAATACACATTACTTTTAACTAATATCCAGAGATATTACACTTGCAGATTATCATCTAAGCAATAAAAGACTTACAACTTAAGAAAATGGTCCCATTTAGACACAATCTATGATCATGTAATATTGAAATAAAGTCCTTTATAAAGTGCATGAATTAAAATATTCCCTAAGCTTGCTAGAATAGCCACTTATTTTTAAATCAAATTGCTTTCCACACTATGCAGTTAAATATAAAAGGTCGTTATAGTTATATATTAAATATAAAGTATATCTTGTTATTGCTTTGGAAGCATATGGAATGATTTTCATTTTGCAATATAAGAATATAAGATAATCAATATTCAACTATATAACATGAAACAGTTCAATATACAAATACCTCACTCTATGCATCTTGATTACAAAATCTCCTGAATTTTTTTTAGTTGATATTTGTTCCAGTGGGAAAAATTACATTCTTCCACACAAAAGAATTATTTTCTTACTTGAGAAACCCACATTTTTCATGAAAGTCACTGGCCTGTCTCAAGGTTTAATTGAAACCAAATGAAGTCTAGTAAAACTAATCAAAACCAAACAAACCCTTGGGCTGCATGAAGGACTTACAGCTAGCAGGTTTCACCTTGAGTTACAGTTCTTCAAGATTTGGTTAGAGCACTCTAAAATCAAATTTAAAATGTCACCATGCCATGTGAACTAGACATAAAATATTCTCCCAGGAGTTCCATAAATGGTTAAATTACAAATGCAACCCTATGACCTACAGAATGATACTGTGGCCATCAAGAAAGACAGAAAATGCTGAATCGATTCATAGAAAGTAATTGATGGTAAAGAATTAACCTAAGACATTAAAGCTTATCTCATGTGCTATATTTATATCACTCATTACACAGAAATTTCAAGAAATCTCCCAAATGTGAATGCATAATTTGCATAAATCATTCCACAAGAGCTGAAGTCTCTAACATAATGATGGGGAGGGATATAAAGCAGTAAAAACTGGAGGGGAAAACAATCTAGGGCCCTTGGGTGGAGCACCAGATCTGAAGTTGAACAGTCAGGTGACTTTCAACTTTTCACACCAGTTTTCTTGCCACAAAATGAGAGGAATAATTTCAACTCAACATATACTTTTCTCCAATGTACTCATGTCAGAGTGATGCAAGTGGAAATTATTCTGAAAGCATAAAGCAAATATCAACAAACATCTGGAAGGTAAGGAATAGAAAAGATGTTTGCCTGCAAATTGCTATTTCGTGAATTAGTATTCCTCTTTGCATCTGAAGCTGTACAAAGAACCGATAGAGAAAAAGTGATCTCAGCTTTGATATATAAGAGTATTTGTGTTTTGATGTGTCTTATTTCATATTAAATCATATGAAATTTATTTATTGTTTCTCTAAAGAATGCATGTCTTAAGTGAATACCTAGTCGATGTTTCCAGCAGGCAAAATAGTAAGGAGTATGATTATTTGCTGAGTAGAATACAAATGTCATATATAAAAATGATTTAAAAGATTTGGTATTATAATACTGAATAGGTCCAAAGACCATTTTTTATTCTATGCACCTTGGCTCCTGCCAAGTCAGTTTTGAAATTATAGGGTATTATAAAAACAGACATAAAGTAGAACAGAACTGTCCTAAGGGAAAGTTTCCTTTCAGACAATTAGATAACCTACATTTTTTTACAAAGAAAAAAAGTAAAGCAATACAATTGAGATATATAGTTATTACAAATAATTTGGTGTTGTGCTTAATTGCCCTTTTTGGTTCACTGAGGGCATGCTGTGTAATTATTATTTTTGTTTGTAACTTTAAACTGTTGACAATCTAAATACTGTAATAATATATCTGATGGCTTTCTTCTATTGGTGAGTTAGTATTTAGTAATTTAATTTTTAGTAACTTATAGTATTGCTGTTAGCTAATTGTTACTATGTGTACCTTATGGCAAAACACATTTTTAACAGTTACCTCTTAATTTCTAATGTCTTACATAAATTTAAGGTTACTAGACAGTCTCTCCAATAATGGACTGGACAAACCCATTTGCACGTGCTATAAAAAGTTCTCTGCCCTTATGGTAAGCATTAAGCAAGAGAAACAGAAAGCAAGAACCTCTAAACATTTAAATGGGAATAGTAATATAAGACTTATTCACTCTTTTTCATGTGCGCCGAATACTGACTCAACTGCTTCATTTGATCTTAAGTGAGTACACTTCATAAGTTAATGTATTTTCTGAATTCGTTACCATCAATGGAACTAGGCTTATTCACTAATGTGTATGGGGACTAAGGAAAATGGTAATGTGCTCTATCTTTACGCCAATGACCACTTCTGTAGATGTGAAATTGCAAAAAACAACTGAAGAATACCAGGAACTTCTGCTTTTACTGAAGAAGTACTAGTTAATTCAGACCAGTCCTTTAGTTGAGAACTAAAAATAGTTAGATAAAATATTAAAAAGAAAGCTTCTTTGATGTATCAAATGAGTTATAAATTCATGAAGAATTACTGGGCTTAGATCCAGGAAAGGATGGGAACTCATAAAACCAAACCCAGCATTCAAGGCTACTTTTGTACTGGAACGACTTAAGCTACTTTGCAGCCTTGCAGAGATCAAAACACAAAACCTGAAGTGCAAGGCCCTTAAAGGTTTGGGCTATATTGGGCTTAGAAGCCTTCCCAAAGGACTGCTCCCTAGGAATTCAGGTGAACCAGAAATAAACCATCCATTAAAAATACCTACAGCTCAGCTGTACATTATCAAGAGCCCATAAAATGTTAAGTCTTGAAGTTGAATTAGGGAATATAGGATTTTTACACCTCTAGATATATAACAAAAGTAAACCAAAATTCTCTGTGTAGAAAGATAATAGTATACTGGGTTTTGAAACTTTTCTATAATTTTTTTTTTGTTTTCAAATACAATGTCTAATGTACAGTCAAAGATAACTAGGTACCCAAAAGAAAGACACTATTTGCAAAACCCAATGAAAAAAGACCAATGAACATTTTACATGTTGAAATTATCAGACTCTGATTATAAGACAACCAATTTTAGAATTTTCAAGAAGATAAAAGCCAAGCTGGAAAAATGCAACAGAGTATTTTCAAGTGATAACAAAATATTTGTAAAAGAGCCCAATAGCATGTATAAAACTGAAAAGTATAATAACCAAAATTGGAAACTTAATGGATTTAAGAGCAAATTAGACCCAACTGAAGAAACTATTTGTGAACTGGAAGATAGTCAAGAAGAAACCATCAAGAATAAAGAAGAGAGAGAGAGAGAGAGAGAGAGAGAGAGAGAGAGAGAGAGAGAGAGAATTAAATTATTGGAGGAAGGATTTTATATTTAAGGATACAGGGGCACCTGGATGGCTCAGACAGTTGAGTGTCTGACTCTTGATTTCAGTTCAAGTCATGATCTCAGGGTTCTGTGATCAAGCCTGCATCAGCTCCACGCTGAGCACAGCACCTGCTAAAGATTCTCTCTCTCTCTCTCTCTCTCTCTCTCTCTCTCTCTCTCTCTCTTTATCCCCACCTCTCCCTCTGCCCCTCATGCCCCCTTCACTCTCACTCTCTTAAAAAAAAGGAATGCAACAAGTAAATGTAACATTTAATTGGAGTTTCAAAAAGAGAAAGAATGAGGCAAAAGCAATATTTGAAGATATGGTGGCTGAGAATTTTACAGAATTGAAGATATCAATGTACAAATTTAAAAATGCAATGAAACCCAAGCTGTTAAAAAGCAGACATATCATAGTGAAACTCAGAAAAGCACAAAGAAGAAATCAGAGAGAGGGAGCAAGAACAAGAGAGAAAAGATAAATTACTTGCCAAGCTTAATGGCTGAGTTCTTAACTGGAAGGTAGAAAACATTAAAATGCTTTCCTTTAATGTATTGAAGTCAAAGAAGTTTCAACTGAGTATTTTATATCTTATAAAACATATTTTAAGAACGAAGGTAAAAAGGAGGTATTTCAAACAAAAACTAAGAGAATTTATAACCAACCACCTATATTCTGAATGAAATACTTCAGTCTTAAGGAAAATAATCCCAAATGAAAGCTCAGAGAGGCAAAGAGAGAGAAAGCACAAAGAAAAGTATGGAAATGTGGATAAATCTAATAAAACATTGATCCTATAAAACAATAATAAAGGTGTTTATGCAGTTTACAAAAATATACAGAAATAAAATATTCCTACCTCATACCATATAAAACAACCAATCAAATTAATTATATACATCAACTCAAAAGACAAAAAGAAATGAAGAGTCTAAAAAATATAGGGGAATACAAGACCTCAGAATAAGAGAAACCTACTTAAACAATACAAAAAAAAGTACTAATCGTTAATTAAGGAATGATAAACTTGATCACATTAAATTTAAGAATTTAAAATTAAGAAATATTTCCCAGAATACGTCCTTAAGAAAGTGAAAAGGCAAACTCTCAAGAAAGCATCAAAATAGTTTATAATTCATATAACTGACAGGGATCATATCTGGAATATATAATGAATTGTTACACATCCATAACCAAAGTCAGGCAACCTTATTTTGTATAAAGGAGAGGGTACTTGAATAGGCATTTTAAAAACAGGGTATTCAGATAGCCACTAAGCATACTAAAAGATTCTTAACTTCACTAATAATGGAAAAATTTCTAATTAAAAACAATGAGATATTACATCCACCAATGTCACATACCAGCTAGGATGTGAAGTAACAGGGATCTTACACACAAATAGTCCAGTATTATTTAATAAAGAGGAAGATCACTATGAATAGCATCCCACTCCTACTCCTAGGTAAATACCACCTCCCCCCAAAAATATATGCATATGTGGAACAGAGTCTTCTGTAGGAATACTTGGACCAACATAATTTCAAATATACATAAACTAAAATAGGCGTGAATAGTTTAATGTATACTGTAGTACCTAATAATTATAGCTACCCACAGGAACATAGAGGAGTCTCACAAACATAACATTGAAGCAAATAAGGCAGGCAAAAAAGAAACTCGAAAAACAGACAAACTTTCTGTGTTAGGAGTCAGGATAACGGTCACCACTGGGGATAGGGTGAAGGCAGAGGTCATGACTGATGGAGACCGAAGGAGATCTTCTGGGGTGTGTCTATTTTTCTGGATTTTTGTTTTGTTGTTGTTGTTTGTTTGTTTACATAACCCATGGTCACTAGAGTATGTTCATTTTATAACAACTAATTGATCTGTACATTAATGATGTTTTTCTGGTAAATGTATTTTGTTTCAATAGTCACTAAATATCATACACACACAATCACAAACACATAGTTATATAAAATTAAAATGTTGGAGTTAGGCATCGAACTCTTCATTTTGGCTCACGTCATAATACGGTTGTGAGATTGAGCCCTGCATTGGGCTCCATGTTGGGCATGGAGCCTGCTTAAGATTCTTTTCCTCTCCCTCTGCCCCTCACCCCAGCTCATGCTCTCTCTCTTAAAGATAAATGAATGAATGAATGAATGAATGAATGAATGAATGAATAAAATGTTAAAATGCAGGGCAGCAATAACTCAAAGAATAGTCCAGAAATTTTTGTCCTTATCAGTGAGTATCAATAAATATTTTAAAAATATACATTTCCAATATTATATAATTCTTCTAGAAATTAGAAAAACACATATTCTACATCTTCTTTTTGTGCCATGAAATAGTGTGCTATAAAACTGGAAAAGGAAAATGTGAAAATAAAATTTAGTTGGCTCTCATTCATGAGTATAGATGTAAAAATTCAACCCAAAACCTCTGCAAACCAAAACCAGCAACGTATAATGTGCAAAATATATCATGGCCAAGTTAGGTCTATCCAAGGTATATAATGCTAGTTTACATTGGAAAATCAATCAATAAAATTTGGAACATTAGCATTTTAAAGGGAGTAATTACATCATTAATTTATATAAAATAGAAAAGAGTCTATTAAAATTTAATATCTCATGATTTAAAAAATCATATTTTAATAAATAAGGTTAAAAGACTATACGTTTCAATCTAATGAAGGATATATGCAAAATTAAAGTTTCCACAGACATGATACTTAATGCTGAATCTATCACAATAAGCACAAAACAAAGATAGACATTATTACCTTTCTTGTTCAGTATGTCAATATTGACAACTGTCAACATTTGTAGATGATATATATTTTTTAATATAGAAAGTGAAAACAATCTATGAATTGATGGAATTAATGAGTTTAACAAGGTCATTCTCTACCAAATCTGTATACCAAAAACTTTTAGGTTTAAATATCAGCCATTAAAAAATATTTTTACAAGGTACAACTTACCATAGCACCAAAAATATTAGGCAATAAAGGAATAAATCTAAGAGAAGATATGCAGTATTTCTATAGAGCAAATGATAAAACTTTATTGTGAGAAATTAAAGATGATCTATATAAATGAAGAGCAATATATATTCATGAATTGGAAGTTTCATAAATGTGTCAACTCTTCACAAATTGATCTACAGATTCAATGTATTGCCAAATAAAATCACACAGAATTTTCAACTACTCAGCTGATTCTAGAATGGAAATGGAAATTTAAAAGGTCATGAATAGATAAGCACTTTAGATAAGCACTCTTGTATGAAAATAAAACATGGGAGGCTTGTTCAACTAATATTAAAACTTACCATAAAATACACTGATATTTAGACATTGTGATATTAGTACAGAGAACAACACAAAGATGAACGTAAAAGAATAAAGATCCCAGAAATAGACTACAACATACAAGGACCCTTTATTTAGCTGTCCTGCATTATAACAGGGAAGGAACACTTTTTCAAAGTACATTGCTGGAACAATTTTTAATGATTAAACTAATACTTTGGAGATATCTTGTTTCCTAGTGAAAATTGTCTTAATGACTCTCCTTAGCAAATTCATGTATTTCAAATGTTCAATTTCCTAAAATAGCTCTTTTACTGTGCTTCTAAACTTCAGTAAAGACATCAACTTATAATAACCATGTCAAAAAAAATTAATTATTTTATTTCCAAAGGACAGAAAATTTGGAAAATTATGATGATGTTATTCAGTATGTATTATTGCAATAAAAGTATTTATTGTTAAAATGGTACTTTATAGGCGCAGCCTAAAACTTGCTCAGTGATTGCAAAACTATTTCAAAATGATTTTATCTTTCACCCACTGCTTAGATTCTTATCAAAGAAAAGCTGCATTTAAAACTTGGGGCCCCTGGGTGGTTCAGTCGGTTAAAGGATCCAACTTCGGCTCACATCCTGATCTCATGGTTTGTGGGTTCAAGCCCCTTATCAGGCTTTGTGCTGACAGCTCAGAGCCTGGAGCCTGCTTTGGATTCTGTGTCTCCCTCTCTCTCTCTACCCCTCCTCCCACTAGCACTCTGTCTCTCTCTGTCTCAAAGGTAAACAAACATTAAAAAAAAATTTAAAAACTACATCCTTTTTTTCTAATGCCTAATGGTTATTATAAGGCAATCTGAAATAATGCCTCAATGTTACTTAAAAAAAAATCTTAATACTTTTTAAATAAAACTTTGTAATGAAATTCCTTTAAATCATTAATAGTATTATTAGTTTTTCTTAAGGACATAATATATTAAACATTAAAATGGGCATGGAGTTATTAGATACATTTTGAAGAACTGTATTTTTATTAAATTAATATTAAATTACAAATTTGCTGACTCAGAAACTAGCAGTTTCAAATGGAATAGATATATATGTTTTTAAAATATATAATATATCTTTGTATGCTATATATAAATATTACATATATATAAATTTCTTTAAGTTATTTATATATTTTGAGAGAGAGAGAGAGAGAGAGAGAGAGAGTGAGCAGGGAGGGGCAGAGAGAGAATCCCAAGAAGGCTCCACACAGTCAGTGCAGATTCCTATGTGGAACTCGACCTCATGAACTGTGAGATCATGACCTGTGCAGAAACCAAGAGTCTGATACTTATCCTGTAGTAGGTCCCCTCCCTAAGGAAAAAAAAAAAAACCTAAAAACACCTCAAGGCAACTTGGCTACATGTGTACATGACATCCCTCATGACCTTGTAACATGAGACCACCTAATCAGACTGCATGTTTTGTGTTATCATCTATGGAAGACAAAGAAGTAGAAAATGTGTAAGAAACTATTCCACGTGGCATTCGGGGCTCAGGTCTTCAAGTACAAACCCAGCTGATGGGTGCTGGCATGAATAAAGTTGCTTCCTAGAAAGAAAAGTCTCGGTGTCTCAACTCTCTGTGCAAGAACCCTGCTACAAATCGATTAAGCCAACCAGGTACCCCTATAAATTTTTATTTCAACATAATCTTTTTCTCTAAAATAAGCTATCATATCAAAATGTTAAAAATTTAGTAAATCTTGCAAACTTATCAGAAAAGCAAACTTCTCTCTCATTTTGTATGAACTAAAACAGAATGTGGACTTTTACTTTCCAGTATACACATTTCTATATTTTTAATACTTTATTTTTTTTAAGTTTATTTATTTAGTTTGAAGAGGCAGAGAGAGATGGAGAGAGACAATCCCAAGCAGGCTCCACGCTGTCAGCATGGAGCCTGATGTGGGGCTCAACTCCATGAAATGTGAGATCATGACCTGAGTCCAAATCAAGAGTCAGACACTTAACCGGCTGAGCCACTCAGTTGCCCCAATATTTTTAATTCTTAGATAAATTTTACTTTTATATTTCTAAATACAAAATATAATTCTAAATACAAAAGCTTACTCAGTAAGCTTGATTATAAATTTTGTTTTTATGTATTTAATTATGAATTAAAATCTATCAATATAAGTATTATAGCAAGGTAATAAATAATCCTACTAAAAATATTGGAAAATTTTAAGTCAGATATTATTTGAATTAAAGCAAAAAATTTGCTAAGCAGTTGTTGATATTAGAAGTGGTCACTGCAGGGGCTCAGTAGGGTTGGTTCAGTAGGTTTCACATCTGACTCTTAATTTTGGGTCAGGTCATGATCTCACGGTTCGTGGATTTGGGTTCCTTGATGATGGTGTGGAGCCTGCTTGGGATTCTCTCTCCCTCTCTCTCTGCCCCTCCCATGCTTGCTCTCTTTCTCTCTCAAAATAAATAAATAAACTTAAAAATAATAGCAATAATAAAAAAGAAGTGGTCACTGCAAATATAATGCCCTACTTTTAGGAAAGAAATACTATTAGAGCTCTCTTCACATTACAGAATTAGCACAGAAATCTGCTTCCAATTAAAAGAACTGTGGGAGAACCCAGCTGTATTTGGGATTTGGCAAATGTATTCAACTGTGCTCCAAATGCTTTGGTTTCAGTAAAGCCTGTAAAGTATTTTCTCATGTCTTGTCCTCACTAACTTTAAAACACATGTACAGAGCACGGGTCTGCAGCTCTGTCTGTCCCTCCAGTTTCAGTGCTTAGAAAAAAAGTTTTTAACATTCAATGCCTCCAACATTTTTATCTCTCGAATACACAAAGGGTGAAAACGAATACTCATGAGGTCACCTGTGTAAACTGAAAGATTTATATCCTGGTTGCTAGAGTGTTTTAAAAATGATTCATTTTTGAATAGAACCAAGAAAGTAGGTTTTGCCAGAGGCTGATGGCACTCATTCCTGGAGTGGTTTGGATTTAGCTTGAAATACAAAAACCAAGAAAGCAAGGAGGTTGTTTCAGGATAGTTTTAAAGTTCCCACAAGTACTTCTCATGACCTGTGCACCAGCATTTCAAAAACTACAGTTCTAAAGCTACTTGGATATGGGGAGAAAGTTTTCTAGGGATATTAACTCCAATTTAGAAGATAACAAAAATTACAAGGGTTTTTGAACTAGGAATGAATATAGTATAGAAAACTACTGAAATTAATCTAGAAGATATAAAAAATGATAGCATGATAGCTATATTCAGAGGTTATATGGTCTATTTTACCCTTAAAATTAAAATAGATCAGTATATATCTCTTTCCTTAATTCACTCAGTAACACTTCTGCTATGTTCAATCCTTAATTGTAGAAAGTTCTAGAAAGACAACATGAAAAGAAGTACAAATGGACATCAGACTTTCACTGTCGCATTTCCTAGATTTAAGACATCTATAAGAGGAAGTAATGTCAGGGCACTTGAGTGGCTCAGTCAGTTAAGCATCTGGTTTTGGCTCAGGCCATGATCTCATGGTTTTTGAGTTCAATCCCATTGTTGGGCTGCGTACTGCACAAAGCCTGCTTGGGATTCTCAATCCCCCTTGTCTCTGCCCCACCCCCTACTTGTGTGAGCTCTCTCTCTCTCTCTCTCTCTCTCTCTCTCAAAATAAAAAAATAAACTTTAAAAAATGAGGAAGTGATATCTTTTCTTCCTTAAGATAGGGGAATAAAATAATATAATTAGAAACTGCTCACTGTATGCCAGGCACTATTCAAAAACCATTATATATACATTAATCTATTTAATCCTTTCAACAACTCTATGAGGTTAAATACTACCATTATCAACATTTAACACACAGGGAAAGTGAGATATAGAGAAGTTAAGTAGAAATTAGAGTATACAGCCATTGCATTGCATGTCTAGGATTCAAACCTAAGCAGGAATCCTAGACAAACTGTATTTAACAATGCAAGGGCACTATATGATATCAGGGATCATAACAAAATCAAACATAGTTTAAATGCTAAGATTTTCACTTATTAACAACTGGGACCTTCAGAATGTAACCTGTTGAAACTTGGGTTTTCTCACATGAATAATACCAACTATGGCATAGAATTATATCTAAAAGGATATAAGTTCCTGGCACATTTTATTTTATTTTTTCAACGTTTATTTATTTTTGGGACAGAGAGAGACAGAGCATGAACGGGGGAGGGGCAGAGAGAGAGGGAGACACAGAATCGGAAACAGGCTCCAGGCTCTGAGTCATCAGCCCAGAGCCTGACACGGGGCTCGAACTCACGGACCGCGAGATCGTGACCTGGCTGAAGTCGGACGCTTAACCGACTGCGCCACCCAGGCACCCCTATGAAAGACTTTTTAAAAAGGGTGGAGGATTGCCCAGGAGAGCAAAAGATTGTAGAGGAGAAAGTAGCAGATAGGAGATTTCAATAAAAGCAGGAATCTGGAAAGAAGGTGGGCAAGTGGTAAAAAGAAAACATATAGGAGAGACCTGAAATCTAAATATCAGACAGTAAAGAAAACCGATGCAAATCAGTATGCTCCTCAGGGTGTGGGTGGCTCAGTGGGTTAGGCATTCGACTTTGGCTCAGGTCATGATCTCATGGTTCATGAGTTTGAACCCTGAGGTGGGCTCTGTGCTGACAGCTTCGGAGCCTGATTCGGATTCTGTGTCTCCCTCTCTCTCTTCCCCTCCCCCGCCATGCTCACTCGCTCGCTCGCTCTCTCTCTTTGCCTCAAAAATAAATAAACATTTTTTAAAAATTAAGAAAAAAAAAAGAAGAGCCTGAAAAATATGGGACACCATAAACCCTGAAGACAGAAAGTGGGTGAAATCCAAAATAGGAGAACTGGCCAAATGTTTGTGTGAAAAGTTAGATTCCGAGCTGTCCTTTCTACTTCTACACAATCAAATGATGAGCTCCCACTGAATTCCTGCAAAAGGATGGAGGAAAGTTCCATAGCAAGGATGAACAAGAACACTACACCTAGAGAACCCCACACAGTAGAAGGCCTGGTTGCCATCTGAAAACGGTTCAATAAAATTTTACATGCTGGATAGTGAAACACATCCCCTAGCCTACAAAGATCAAATTTGGTCCCTACTGGGCTTTCTTTTTCTTAATGTTTATTTGCGAGAGAGAGAGAGAGAGTGAGAGAGAGAGAGAGAGAGAGAGCGAGCACAAGTGGGGGAGGGCAGAGAGAGTGGGGACAGAGGATCCAAAGTGGGCTCTGTGTTGACAGCAGAGAGACTGACATGGGGCTCAAACTCACGGACTGTGAGACTGTGACCTGAGCTGAAGTCAGACTCTCAACCGACTGAGCTACCCAGGTGCCCCTGTTCTTACTGGGCTTTGACAAAAGTGGCAGCCTTGCTTACACCCTCAGGGGAAAAAAAGGAAACTGTAGGGATGCATCTCTTCAAACACTGACGTTCAAGAAATGATACAGTTTCTGATAGTTAATTCTCACCAAAATTGATTCGTCCTTGGCCAATTATTTTAAGTTAAAGCTCTTAGCCAATATTGACAGCTGAAGAGCTGATAACTCTCTTTTATGCTATGGTAACCATTTGGTAAAAGTCAGAAGGCAAACTATGATTATTGATTCTATAGTTTTAGGGTAGTGCTAACAGCACTTCCATACAGATACAAAAAAGTGGTGGGAAATTTCCATATCCGTGTCGTTCAGTGCACTAGCCATTAGCCATGTGTGACTACGGAGCACTTGAAATGTGACTACAGTAACTGAGGTACTGAATATTAAATTTTGTTCCATTTTAATTAATTTACAGTTAAACAACTACATACAGTAATTGGCTACCTCACGGGACAGTATAGCTCTAGAGAAAGTCATTAGAAAAGTCAAAATGGTGGTGCTTTGTTGGCTGTCCCTTGTCACTCTAAAAGTGGCCTAAGAGAAATAAACTTAGCAAGAGTTACTCCATTTGAAAGAAGAGGATGAAGAAAACAGAGCTTTGCTAAAAAATGTGTCTCTTTCAGTCTGTTAACCTGAATTTATATTGATGGAAGATAATTCAGTTTAGGTCTCAGTTTGAAACGCTAACAAGCTCATATATCACAAACAGCCGGAGGTAAGAAGGGGCCCTTGGAGCGCCTGGGTCGCTCAGTCAGTTGAGCTTCCGACTTCTTTGGCTCAGGTGATGATCTCACGGATTCTGAGTTTGAGCCCTGTACCCGCGGCTCTCTGGAGTCAGCACAGAGCCTGCTTCAGATCCTCTCCTCTCCCATCTCTGCCCCTTCCCAGCTTATGCTCGCTCACTCTCTCTCTAAAATAAACATTTAAAAAAATCTTAAAAACAAACAAAAAAGAAGGGGTCCTCAAGCCACTTTCGGTCATGTCCCAATGTGTTCTGGGCAAGAAAAATCAATTTAAAAGATTGTTCTTTCTCCCTTAATATGGTTGTTTCAGATTACTACATGGTAGCTTTCATTAAGTTGATCTTTCAATGTATTCAACGATGTATTACGTGCATCACTCACATGTTTATCGGATTTCATTCTTACATTCCTTTTTTTCTCCATGCTTTTGTTTTCTAATGACTTGTCTTCTCATTTAATATTCTCTCATTTTTTTTCCAATCTATTGTTAAAATCAGTTTTTGGTGTTTTAATGCCAGATATTGATATTTTAACTTTATTTTTCAACTCTAGAATGTCCATTTGGATATTTTCATAAATAGCAATTCTGTATTGAAATTGTACACATCCTTGAATTTTATTTCCACGTTTCCTCAGTTTTCATTAGCATTTTCATTATAATTAAGGTTACTGTCAATGTATAGATTATCTGTGCATCTACTTGTATTATCTATTCTTTCTCTTCATATTTTCCTGCACCTTTAAATGTTTAGTAGTTTTGTGTTATATAGAAAATTCTGATAAAATAACCACAGAGTTTCCAAATAATGTTATCTTCCATCAGAAAGAGTTTAGCCTTTTCCTTTGTTAGACACATTTAATGAGGGACTGGTGACCTCAACTTTCAGGGTTGGGTTGAAGTCTTGGTAAGACTCAGTTTACTTTTTGGTTAACCCCTGCTCCTCAGTCATGGCCTCCCTGGGTTTTTGACAGGAAGTCTGGCCAATATCCTTTCTTCACGTCTTTTTAATTTTTTAAATAATTTATTTATTTTTTAACTTACATCCAAGTTAGTTAGCATATGGTGCAACAATGATTTCAGGAATAGATTCCTTAATGCCCCTTACCCATTTAGCCCATTCCCCCTCCCACAACCCCTCCAACAACCCTCTGTTTGTTCTTCATATTTAAGTGTCTCTTATGTTTTGTCTCCCACCCTGTTTTTATATTATTTTTGCTTCCCTTACCTTATGTTCATCTGTGGTTTTGTATCTTAAAGTCCTCATATGAGTGAGGTCATATGATATTTGTCTTTCTCCGATTGACTAATTTTGCTTAGCATAATACCCTCTAGTTCCATCCACATGGTGGCAAATGGCAAGATTTCATTCTTTTTGATTGCTGACTAATACTCCATTGTAGATATAATCCACATCTTTATCCATTCATCCATCGATGAACATTTGGGCTCTTTCCATACTTTGGCTATTGTTGATAGTGCTGCTATCAACATTGGCGTACTCTCCTACTGTCTCTATATTCTCTCCACAAGCAAAAACATCTCTGTGCTCTCTGCGGCTTGTCTTATCCCCTGTTCATCTCTCTATGCTGCATACCTGCTGAGTTCTCTGCTTCAGGTTGTGCAGATTGTTGTGTGAATCCTCAAATCAGTTTTTAGTTGTGCAGGATGGTTTAGTTTTGATCTGGCTACATGTCAGGGACAAGAGACGCAAAAACAACAACACCAACAACAAAAAAAAACCTCAACAACTTCATGCTGTTCCACCATCTTTCCCCTCCCACCTTTCTTCATGTCTTGAAACTTGAGAGACCAATCTCTGCTGTTACAGATTTCAAGGTCAGTTCTTCAGCCATTTGACCTTCAAATCCTGGCACTTCTATTCAGGGGGAGATTAACTGTATGTTTGAGGAAATTGCCCTCTCTCTTTGGTAATTTTTCTTTTCTTGATCTCTACAAATCTGCAGGAAATTTCACTCTGCTTTTTGACTTAGCTCCTGAACCTGTTGAGTAGTCCCAGAACTCAGCCATTTGTGTCAGAGTTCTCTCAAGGTTACAGTTTGTCATTCTAACTGAAAGCTTTGTTTATTTCTTTTTCCCTAGTTGTAGCCCTCTGCTTGGACTCAGCTGATTCTCCACCCTTATTTATAACTGGCCAGTGCCTTAAGGAGTTAAAAGACCTGGTGATCTTTGGATCCTTTCAGAATGGCTCTACCCTCTCTCATATCTAGTCCTTATTGTTCTATTATACCTTTAAAAATATTATTTTTGTAATTTATCTTCCCTTTTGTGGTCACTGTAATGTCAGTTGGGTTGGGGCCCTCACAGGACCAGTGAATGAATAGGAGATTTCAGGCTTAAAATCTACAGTGAGATGAAATCTCTGCTTGTGCTTACTTGCACATGGATTTGACTGAGACTATTACATTTTTATGTAAATTGTCTTTTCAAAGGAACCACAAGAAAGGTTTACAAAAAGCCTGTGACTTTTCAACTGTCAAAGCCACCTCAAGGTCTCCAAATCTATGCTAGTAGGAAATGGACTGTGAAATCCGTATTTTTCCAGAGGAGGGCATATATTCCAACACTCACTTAAGATATGGCCATGAGGAATAATGAATAAAAACAAACAAAAACTTCCCAGATGGAAAATCTAGGAGCCATGAAAGACAACAGAAAAAAATAGCTACTCCCAGAAAGCAAAATAGTAATGATCAATTTAGGAAGATCTAGCAATTCTTGCTTAGCAGGATTTGCTAACTCTAATGTACAAGTGACTTTATATAGTTTTGGATTTTCTGAAAAAGGAAGCTTTATTGTGCTATTCTGTTCTACCACACAACAGTTTGTATGTAGAGTCAGGAAAGATGTGATTAATAACTCTTCCTTTAGCTTATGGGCTGCTAAATCACAGCTTTATCTCATCCAATGAAAAGAATTAAACACCCTTTGAGCTTGATCAAGTAATTAAAAAAAGACTTTGTATCATCTTATGTGTGATGGAGAAGTGTATTATAAATATACCCAGGAAACAAAAACAACAACAGCAACAACAAAAACCATGGCTCATGGGTAAATGGGTGATCAGGCTATGAGGGAATGGTATTTGCCAGCCAATATCCATTCTCTCATTCTACTCTTTTAGTAAAAGAACCCTTAAATATTTAACTGAATGTATGACAGCTGGGAGAAATCATATAAGAAATAGACTCCTGGATGTGAACAAAAATGGTGAAAACGTGAACAGGAAAAGACACAGCCTTGAAAGGAATCCTTCTTCTTCTCCTTTCTCTTCTCCTTGTGCCAGTATAGAAGTAAGCCAGTTTTGACTATGCAGACAAGGGAAACATTCAAGGGAATAGTAAAGTGTAAATACGAAAGAAAGTTGGGACTCTGGATGACCGCAAGGGGCTGAGCTTCTCTCTCTATCCCCTCTCTGCAACCCCCTCCCCTGCCCCCAACCCCACAAACACAGCAGATTGTCCTCTTGGATTTTACTGGTGAGAGACATAAAGCTTCTGTCTTGTTTAAGCCACTGGCCATACGGTCTCTGTTAAAGCAGTGAAACCAAAATTCTACTTATACATAAGCTTTGTAAAATTACATGCCTTTTAAATTTTTTTTTCAACGTTTTTTATTTATTTTTGGGACAGAGAGAGACAGAGCATGAACGGGGGAGGGGCAGAGAGAGAGGGAGACACAGAATCGGAAACAGGCTCCAGGCTCCGAGCCATCAGCCCAGAGCCTGACGCGGGGCTCGAACCCATGGACCGCGAGATCGCGACCTGGCTGAAGTCGGACGCTTAACCGACTGCGCCACCCAGGCGCCCCAATTACATGCCTTTTAAAAAGCACGTGCCATTATAACTTATTACTTGATAAAAACTAAAATTATATTTTATAAGAAACAAAGGCTAACATGAAATAATTTTGAATACATCAAATATTTGTAAATTATACATAGTGTTATTTGTCTAAACTAAATAACACTTTATGTTCTGTGTCTAGAGACATAATTCATAAAGCACTTTCACATATGCCTACTTTAATATTTCTAGTATCTTCTATTAAGAATTATGATATTTATTGCCATATTCAAGATTGATAATCTTGAGAGAATTCCTATTGTGGAATGTCTAAGCTTCAACCACCTTCAAAGGTAACATGCTGTTAGTGGATAGAGGTAAAGACTTGCAAGAGAAGGAACCTGGTGAATTCCAACTCCATCCACCCCTTTCTCTTTAGCAGTGTGCCAAAGGCAATTCAGACTCTCTTTGAACTTCAAAGTCCTTATACATGTATTGAAGATTATAGTTACCTATCTTTTTCATAGGATAAAGCCAGTCAGTCAAATGAAATAACGTCTACGAAAGTAATTTGCAAGTGTTATAAATCAAACTTTATAAGCCTTAGAAAATAAATGAATAATAACTCAATAGATGAGGAGGCTAACTTTTAGAACAAGTTACTTGTAGGACAGAATGAGAGTTAATCTATGGCAGAACAAGAATGAACAGCCAATAAAGCTAGCCCTAAGAGTACAAAGTAGATAGTGTCTTAATTCAGATGCAAAACCCAAAAGTTATTTGGAAAGTATTTATTACAAATACCATTTAGCTACATGGAATTAAGTAGCACTTGTTTCTCAAAATAACATGAATAAGACATTTTAATCAATTTCATCGAATATCAAATAAATATTGCAGGATTTGGAACTTGCTGGGAAAACACCATCACTTTTCTGAAAATATTTCATGTAAGATTTGGAGGAAGGTTCTTTTCCAGCAGTCCCCTCCCTCTCTGAATAAATCATGGACACTCTCTTGAACTGCTTTTGATTTTACAAATAGGGTCTGGATGCTGACACAAGTCTTGAATCTCCTGGGACAGGAATGACTGCTAATTCTTCCCCACTGTTCTTCTCTCCCAATCCACAGCTTAGAAAAGTTAGTAATTCTACTGTGATAGCCTTCCTCACAGTCTTACAGATTCCTTTTAAATGGATAAACAGGCATCCTTTCAACTATTGACTCCATTCTAACATTCCCCAACATTCTCCAGCTTAGTGAGAGCTCATGTCCAGTGGTTGATGCTGAAAGGTTCAGACCAAAATGGTAAATATTTCTTCGTAACGGGTATTCACAGTGATCTGAAAGGATATCTTCATTTCTTTTAGAAGGTAGGTTAAGAAAGGGACTGGAATTAGTTTATACTCACTTGCTTCTTTGTTTTTTTCCCCTCAATATTTCTTGTTTTCAATTTTGACAGCTGAGCTCTAACAGGTACTTGATAAGTTCTGTTAAAGAAGACTGCAGGGACACCTGGGTGGCTCAGTTGGTTAAGCATTTGACTCTCGATTTTGGGTCAAGTCATGATCTCAGGGTTCTTGGGTTCGAGCCCCACATTGGGCTGTGTGCTGATAGTGATTGGGATAGTGATAGCTGCTTGGGATTCTTTCTCTCCCTCTGTCTGCCCCTCCCTGTTCCTGCTCTGTCTCCCCCTCTCTCAAAATAAATAAATAAATAAATAAATAAATAAATAAATAAATAAATAAAATACTATTTAAAAAGCTATTAAAAATAGAGAACTGAAAAAGAAGTATCTGTTTGGAACATTTTGCAGCTAAAAATCTTCCATTTAGTTAGCCAAGGTAAGTGTGGGGTTACAGACTTAATTTTGAGATTTTTCTCCTTCCTTATGAAATAAATGAAATATGATGAAACAAATAAAAAAACACATATGAACATGGGCAGGAAAACGCAGCTTTAGAATGTTGGCAATTATTATGAAAAGCATCTTATATTGTAGCTGCATAATCCTCTTAATATAGAAAGGAGTCATGAGGATAATTGGGGGTAAGAGAATAAGAACAAAAGCAAAGTTAAACCTGTTAAAATAAAACATATAGATTACATTTAAAAACAAAAAGTATGGAGTGCCTTGGTGGCTCAGTCAGCTGACTGTTCAACTCTTGGTTTCAGCTCAGGTCATAATCCCAGGGTTGAAAGACTGAGCCCTGCATTGGGCTCCACACTCAGTGTGGAGCCTGCTTAGGATTCTCTCTCTGTCTCCCTCTGTCCCCTTTCCCCCACTTGTGTGCACTTTCTCTCTCTCTCTCTCAAGTAAGTAAGTAAATAAATAAACAAACAAATAAGTAAATAGGTAAATATTAAAAAATAAGTAAGTAAAATAAAAAATAAAAATAAAAAAATGAATAAGTAAAAATAAAAACAAAAAGTATAAATTGAATAGGTAAAAATGTCTTTCTCCTAAAAATCACCCCAATATACTAAAAAATATGTTTTTTATTACTTCAATGTATAAATCCAAATAATGAAATTGAACACTTTAATTGAAGAACTAAAATGGGTAGAAATTACTTCTCAGAGTACACTTTCTAAATTACGTAATTTTAACTGATTTTATTAAACCTAAAAATAGTCTTTATTCATAATGCAAAGAGAAGCTTGGCATATGTATTTTGAATGCTTTTGTTCCCTAAAACAGACTTAATATCCAAAAATCAATTTGCTTTCAGGTAATTTTAGTCGTGGATACAATAAATATACCAGTAAGTCTTCAAACACATTCTGTACTCACTCGCCTGAATCTAATTATGGTTTGGGCAATTTAATTTCATTTCCTCTTAATAGAAAACCATGGAAACAATAAAGAAATAAGAAATTATTTCTCCTTTCTAAATATTTTAAACCCTTCTAAGTTTTCACGATCACAATTTTAAAACCAGAACCCTGAACATTCACATTCTACATTACCACAAGCAACACTATCATATTTCCTAAGTGACATCACATTTTCACTGATTTCACTGGATATGTCTCAATGAGCTGGAACTGCCTCCTTTCCCTCATACCATAAGTTTTTTTTTTTTTTTTTTAATATACTTAAGAAAGTGGTACAACAGTTGAGTAGTAAGAGAGAACAAAACAGGAGAACATTTACCCATGAATGCAAACTTTGATCTTTCTCTTTTACGGGACATCCAATTCTCCCACAATTTTTCTCAGCTCTGCCTACACAATCAACCCCCAATTCACCAAAGTCGAAGCTACCACCATTGAACACGCCTGTTAAGTCCAAGCTACTTAACAGAATTTGCCTGATACACATTGTACTAGTCTCCTACGGCTGCCATAACAAAATGGGACAGACTGGATGGCTTAAATGACAAAGACTGATTTTCTCCCAGTTCTGGAGGCTGGAAGTCTAAGATCAAGGTGCTGGCAGGGATGGGTTTTTCTGAGACCTCCCCCTTCAGCTTGCAGATAGGCAGCCTCTTGCCCCTTCACATGTGGTCATTCCCCTATGCTATGCACATGTTTCTCTGGTGTCTTTTCTATGTGTCCTAATCTCCTATTCTTAGGACACCAGTCAGATTGGAGTCGGGCACACCCTAATGACTTCAATTTAACTTAATTACCTCTTTAAAGGTCATATCTCTAAATACAGTCACATTCTGCAGTTTGGGGATTAGAGCCACAGCATAGGAATTTGAGGGGAAACAATTCAGTCCATAACATGCACACACAGACACACATATAAAATACACATACACAGAAATGATTTTCATGATTTGTGATCATTATGTCCTAAAAAGATTCCGTCAACACTGAATTAACTTATATGAAATCATTGCTCCCAGGGGAAATGCAGGCTTATGTTCCTGCATGCTTCTGGTCACATTTTTGTCAATCGATCAATACAAACCCTTGTTTCACGTGTGCTTCTATATAAAGATACTTTAGGGGCGCCTGGGTGGCGCAGTCGGTTAAGCGTCCGACTTCGCCAGGTCACGATCTCGCGGTCCGTGAGTTCGAGCCCCGCGTCAGGCTCTGGGCTGATGGCTCGGATCCTGGAGCCTGTTTCCGATTCTGTGTCTCCCTCTCTCTCTGCCCCTCCCCCGTTCATGCTCTGTCTCTCTCTGTCCCAAAAATAAAATAAACGTTGAAAAAAAAAATTAAAAAAAAAAAAGATACTTTATTTTCTTACAAATAATTAGCTACATGGTCCTTGAATGACTTAAAGCTGGGGGCTTTGGAGGACATTTGCATAATATCAGCTTGTTTGCTAATGTCATTGTAGAGCAAACCATTCCCATCAGCATCAAGAACCTATTCTTCCACATAATCCTAATCCTGTATAACAGATAAGAGGTATTTTACAAATTCCTCATCTTCCTGATCTGCGTTATTTGCTTTGCCTACAAGTTTAACATTTTTTATACATACCACCTTTCGAAAGGTGTAAGCCAGCTAGCACCAGCTGAGAAGGAGTTAACATTTTCCTGACCCTGGGAGTGTGACCATAAATCTCTGTGGCCTTTTGCCTCACTACAGTCCTGTTCACTGTGCCTTTTTTATTGCTGTCATCTCATTAATCCACAAATTCATTTTTCCATCTTTTCCATAGCTTCATCATGCACTGTAGATAGTACTTTAGCACTTTCCAGAGCTGTCTTACGTACAGATTGGCAAACATCCTCCTTTTTCTGGAGGTACCGTGGTGTTGATTCCTTAACATTTAACCCACAACCAACAGCATGATAGCTCATACCTGAATAGTGGTGATCTGACATGTATATTTCTTCCATAAGGCACATCACAGCCCTCCTGCACTTAGTTACACGGGACACCACTTTAGCAGTATGCCTGGGAACGATTTTTAAGAATAAAGTCACTAACCAAAAGCACCAAAAAATGCAAAGAACATAGCCCCAAATAGACCATGAAAAGGGATACTTGTTTACTATGTGAGCTGAAACAAGAAAGTAGAGAGAGGTCTCTTGTTGATCGCAGATGGAAGGTACACATCACACATCTCAAGGGGTTTGCCATTCTGAACATGCACATGTCTGTGAATGATTTGGGGTTACAAATAAATTTTACCAAGTAGGCCAATTTACAAATATGAAACCTGCAAATAATGAGAGTTATACATAAATATATCTATAACTAGTGGTAACAATACTATATATATAATATGTATACTACAATATACAACTAATAATAGTAATATATAATATAATATATAACTAATAATAACACATGTAATATATTCTGTAATATATATAACTAATAATAGTATATAACAATATATACTATAACATAATAATAGTATATATAATAATATATACCATAATACATATAACTAATAGTAAATGTGTATATGTGTATATATATATACATACACATATATATACACATGTATATATAACTAATTTTACCCTCATCTCTGCCACCATAGTCTATATTCAATAAAACAACCAGAATAATTCTTCTAAAATATAAGTCAGTAATGTACCTCCTCAAAACTCTCAGAATAAAAGCCAATGTGTTGACAATAGCCAACAGGATCCCCCACAGCTAGACCCTGCCTATTGCTTTGAGCCCATTTCCAGCAGCTTTTTCCTGTCACCATGCTGGCCTCCCTGCTGTTAATAAACTTGCCAACCATGCTTTGGTGTCACAACCTGTCCTTCCTGTTCCCTGTGCTTGCAAAGCCTTCCTCCTAAGTGTTTGTGTGACTCTCATCTCATCTTTTTATTCAAGTCTTTCCAAACCACCCTGTTTGAAACAGCCCTTCATACACATCCCCTTTTCCTCTTTTCTGTTTTATTTTTCTCCAAAGCACTTAGGAGCATCTGATTTGTTAGAGGTGTTACTTGTCCATGTGTAAGTCACTGTTCTTACTCCCCTTGGCTCCAGGAGGGCAAAGTCTTTTCCTTCTTTATATGCCCAGTGCCCAGAACACTGCCTGGCATACTGTGGGTGCTTAATAAAGTTTTATTAATAAGTGATTAAAGGAATAAGATGTAATTAGTTTCTTTAAAATGTAGATGAGAGAAGAAATGAAACGTTGTAGAAAATATGCCAACTTTCTGGGGCGCCTGGGTGGCTTGGTCGGATGGGCGTCTGACTTCGGCTCAGGTCATGATCTCAGGGCCTGTGGGTTCGAGCCCCGTGTCGGGCTCTGTGCTGACCGCTCAGAGCCTGCAGCCTGTTTCAGATTCTGTGTCTCCCTCTCTCTCTGCCCCTCCCCTGTTCATGCTCTGTCTCTCTCTGTCTCAAAAATAAATAAACGTTGAAAAAAAAATTTTTAAAAAAGAAAAAAAAGAAAATATGCCAACTTTCATAAATTTTGTCTAAATTCACATATATTGTTTTGTTTAGGTCAAAATTAAATACCTTCATGGTTAAGATAGAAAATCAAAAAATCAGAAAAGTTAACCACAAAAATATTTACTGAGTTGCTGGAAAGGTTTTGTTTTGACTTTCAAATCAAAATTTCATGGAATGAATTCAGATTTTACTTGAGTACCGTATATTCCTCACTTTACCCTCTCTTGTTATTTTAGGAGGATAATACCTGAAGGGCTTTTGCTGTAACCAGTAAATCAAGCAAGGAGCCTCCCAATTTGTATTCACAAATAATAAATATAGTTCCTATATCTTACTCATCAAATCATAAATGCGGGATGAGTTAATTCTCTAGACTTCTGAAAAAAATATTTTTTCCAAGATGTTATCTAGAACGAGATATCTGTCATGATTTATTGTGACACTGTACTTGCCAAAACCATTTTGCTAAACAATCTGATTGTAGCTGCCCTTCAATTTAACTGATAAATGTATTTCAGCCAACCTCTCCTTAATCTGATTCCTGCTTTCTTTATTTTGGGTTCTGTAAGAATCAAGAAAATCTATTTGCTTGAATTCTATTTGAAAACAAACAAGCCAAATGAGGTACTATTCTATAAATTTAGAATAAAAGTATTTAGCATACAAAGTGCTTCGTGCAGGAATAGAGCATCATCTTAAGAAATTCTTAATTATGTTTGTAGGAACATTAAAAATGTTTGTAGGAACTGGATCCATATACCAGTATGTATATCTGACATTGTTTGGCTAAGCATTTTAGATTGACATACTGAGGTCCTACTACATTTTTCTAGAACTAATGAATTTTTATTTTATTTTGTTAGGCAAGAAGGAGATTTATTTTCACTGTATGGCTAGTTATTCATATATTAATTTTTAAGAAAAATAAAAGCTAATAAAATGAAAAATTTATAAGGCTATGAGATTAGGTGACTTATAATTTTTTTTCAGTTGATAATCTACTGGTGTATGATGAGAAAGTAAGTCAAAGTTTTGAAAGAAAAAATATGTATTTTCAATGTTTTCCTCATAGTATAACATTGAAAATTTCAAAATCTCAAAAAAGTATGGAATAAAAAAGTCGCAGTTCTCCCCTTACCTTTGTCTCACAGAAGTTGCTGAGCTGTGAAATGGGGAAAACACAGAGTCAAGATGAAGAAGCACATGTGTTAATGTTGCTGTTTTCCTACACTGAGAATTTAGTGAAAATAATTGGACCTCTGACAGTACAGGGCACTATATTAGAATGAGGATGATCAAAGCAGGTGGAAGAAATAACGGCCCAGATTTCTACCTGTGAACTAATCTTGACCACATTTTAGCTGGTGGAATAAAAGAAACATGGATTTTAAGATAAAGCTCTTATATCATCCTAGATTTTATGTTATACAGGAAGTAAAATCCATTCATCCATTTCATGACAGTTATTCACCAATATGTCATAGTATGAAAAAATTGAAGGCGATTTTAATTCTGACTATATGGCAGGCATTGTGCTCATGTCTGTGAAGTAGAAAACTATTACTAGGTCCATTTGTTGGTATGGAAATTCAGGCTGAGAAAAGTTCAGTGACGTGTGCAGAAGAATAGAAAGGGAATTTCAACTGAACTCTGTCTGCCTCCAGAGACAAGTCTATCCCTAGAGCATCCTGCATCCACTGCCTCTGTGTATAAGCATTATGCTTGATGTCAAGCACAGAAACATGACAATGTTAAAAATCCAACTGATTAATGGATAAAGAAGATGTGGTTTATATATACAATGGAATACTACGTGGCAATGAAAAAGAATGAACTTCTACCATTTGCAACAATGTGGATGGAACTGGAGGGCATTATGCTAAGCAAAATAAGTCAGTCAGAGAAAGACAGATATCAATATTTTCATTGATATGTGGAACTTGAGAAACTTAATAGAAGATCATGGGGGAAGGGAAGGGGAAAAATAGTTTCAAACAGAGAGGGAGGCAAACCATAAGAGACTCTTAAATACAGAGAACAAACTTAGGGTTGATGGGGGGGGGGGCGGGGGAGAGGGGAAAATGGGTGATGGGCATTGAGGAGGGCACTTGTTGGGATGAGTACTGGGTGTTGTATGTAAGGGATGAATCATGGGAATCTACCCCCAAAACTAAGAGCACAGTGTATACACTGTATGTTAGTCAATTTGAAAATAAATTAGATTTAAAAATAAAATAAAATAAAATCTTGACTTCAAAAAGTTATAGTTTGATAGAGAACTACTGCAGTCATTGTGATCTAAACTTCAGGATGATATTTAATTATTATATTCTTGTGGACAAAACTGGCCAGTGTCAAGTTAATAAGAATACAGTTAGGAAGACAGAGCAACGATGAGAATTTGAACTCATAAAATGCTTATTATATGCCAGGCATTTTACAAATTTATGTCATGTAATCTTAATAGTAGCTTTTCAGGCTTCTCCTTTAAAGACCAATACAAAAAACAAAACAAAACAAAACAAAACAAAAAGCTATAGATAATACACACAGGTAAACCACATAGCAGTGTATTAATTCTGGGGGCACACTATGTTTTACATTGGATGGCCATTCCTATGAGCATGGGGCCAATGGGCAGTCAGTGAGATGATTCTAGTAGCATACTGCCACACTTCATTAAGTATTCATTAGTCCTATTAAATAGGAAGGGAAGAAAGCTTGAAAAGGTGATGAGGGAGACACAAAAATCACTTATTTGATGACAGAGTCAGGGATTCAATTCAATAGTCAGAACAATGATTCTAATCTAAGAAAGTTAGATTTAATAAGAAAGGTTGTAAAATTTAGCCATTAGAATTTGAAAAACAAAACTGCAAGTGTACAGAAAGGCATCGTTGAGTGAGTATGAATGATAGAGTTTCACTGGACTTCAATTTCTGTATTGGTCAACAATGTGATGTGTGACAAAAGGCAAAAATATCAGTAGAAACTTAAGCTAAACAAATAAAGAGAGATCGGTCAGAACAAAGAAGGTGAAAACTGCCTGGTCATAGACCTTTTTGAATCACCAATGAAACATTTGTTCAATTTGGGACATTTTTGCAAATTAGAACGATCTGTCTTATTACAGAAGATTTTTGTGCATTCTGAAGATTATTGAAACTGATGATTTCTGAGGTTCCTTGCAATTCATAATTGTGTGAAACCCTTATGTTATGGAAAATTCTCTTCTTTTGTTCTTGTTACACTCACCAAAATGTAAAATGTTAGTTCCCCAACTGTAACCTAATGGCCTATAAGTAATTCCCTGTTCAGTTTCACCCATTCTTCAATCTCTCTGGATCTAGATGAAATATAAAAAGGAAAGGCCTATCATGTGATGATCTGTGCAGGTCAATTGAGGAAGACTTGTATTATGGCCTCTATCTCAGCTCTCATCTAAAGACGATGCATGATGACATTTGACAAAGATGATAGTTAAGATGGAATTTGTCTTTTAAATGTTTTGTAGGCTCAGGAGTTATAAGTAAAATATTAAAAAGAGTAAGTTTCATCTTTAATCCTGGATAGTAAAACGCTGTTAAAAAATACAAACCACTTTCAAGTCTTTGCTCAGATGTCACCTACCTTGATCACCCTATTTAATGCTACAAATACCCACTCCAATTCTTTTTTCTTAGCTTTATGACCTCCTAACAAAGTGTAAAATGTGCCTACTTTTTCCCTGTTTATTGTTTATCGTCTGTCTCATTTCACTAGCACATAAGTTCCATGAGGGTATGGCTTTTTGTCCGTTTGTTACCAATGACTCTCAGGCACATATGGATGAATACATTTGTAATACCAGGTGACACAATTTGAGTAGTTACTATACCATGGGAAGTTTTCTAAATGCTTTCCTTATTATATTCGTTATGGTTCAGTTGCAGAGAACAGAATCCACACCTTACATTTTAAACCCCAAATGATTTATTGCTGAGTGTTAAATGGCTTGCAGAATCACTGGGAGGGCTGAAAAAAATAATAAAGCCACTCTAGGTTAAAATTTCAGGAAGAACTCCTAAAGCCATAATTCAGGAGTAGGCCATGGGGGAAACCATTGCTCCTTCTACAACAGGAAGCTGCCTGGCACATTGGGAAGCTTCCAGTAGAACAGCTAGCCCCAAAACCACATCATCACAGACATAATGGGTTAGCCACCAAGATTAATAAACTGACAAAATCAGAGTCATTACCAACAGGAAACCACATCTACTATTGCTGGATTCAAGCCCGTATCATATTTGCTAGAATATCTACATCACAACCAGGAACTCGTTCTCTCTTTCTGAACTGTCAATACTCCTCATTTCTTCTCCATCCTGCTCTTTTCTGTAGGGTCACTTTTCTGTTCCCAGTTCACCTATAAAAAACTATAGCTTTGGATGGCTCCTGAATTCTACATGTCTCAACCCAGGCACTCAGAATAACTGAGCCAGCTCTA
Source organism: Herpailurus yagouaroundi (assembly GCF_014898765.1). Classification (NCBI taxonomy): domain Eukaryota; kingdom Metazoa; phylum Chordata; class Mammalia; order Carnivora; family Felidae; genus Herpailurus; species Herpailurus yagouaroundi. The sequence continues at coordinate 27,751,093 of NW_024412403.1, forward strand.
AATCCCAATTACAAAATCAAGGAAAGAATATCAATTGGGTAAAATGCTCACTGCTGATTAACATTCACCACTGTATTAACAGAGGCCATACAGTAAGTGGGATTATGTTTTATTAAAATGCCAATATGAGTGGATGTTTACTACAATGACATCTGCCAACTACTGCCCAACATTACTCACTGAAGCCACAGGTTGCAAAGATTGAGTCTAGCATAGCTTCAGATAGCAATACTTGAGCTTTGGAATTCTTTTTTCTTAAGATTATGAGTTGCCTTGCTCATCTCGTGACACTAAGTGACCAAGACTTTGAATGGCTCCAAGGATAGCACTAACAACACAGTGTAACCCAGAGGAAGGTCACAAGCATAAGGAATGGGACCAAAAAAAAAAAAATTATCATCTTTATACCTTCCAGATAAATAAAAATTAAAACGATTATTGTGAAATAGAAGTGTAAACGTTGGGCAAAATATAGAAAAACATGAGATAAATTCTTTCAGTTTACATGGAGAATTAAAAAAAAAATAACATTTCCAAGAATCCCTTCAAATTTTACAATTATTTTAAAAATTTTGTTTCAACTCAGTCAATTCCTAACAAATGACCGTAAGAATGACATAACATCATATCATATATGAGCTCAAGGGTTAAATAGAAAAATGCAAGAACTGGACCCCAACCACTATAGATTTTGGAGGCTGTTTGCCTCTCCATTTTTCCTTTAATTATTAAAAGCACTGAGAAAGAGCCTATTTTTTAAAACTGAGTTTTAAGAAGACAATAACCACAGCTAATAGCAAGAATGCTGGGGCTCCTGGGTGGCTCAGTCGGTTAAGCAGCCAACTTCGGCTCAGGTCATGATTTCGCCACTTGTGAGTTTGAGCCCCGCATCTGGCTCTGTCCTAACAGCTCAGAGCTTGCAGACTGCTTCTGATTCTGTGTCTCCTCCTCTCTCTGCCCCTCCCACACTCATGCTCTGTCTCGCTCTCTGAAAAATAAATAAACAAAATAAAATAAACAAAAAAAATTAAAAAAAGAATGCAAATAATACATGACTTTAGGAAATCAGTCCCCACAATTTGATACATCTTGGTATCTTGGAAGCCTACAGTAATGCACTTCTGCCTCCATTCAAGTGCTGGTCTAAAGCTGGACTGTAGAAGAGCCACCAAATAGTTAATATGTGAAACCATTCAGTTTTAGTGCTTGAGGCTAATATAAATTATATCCAACACTGAAAGCTAAAAGGCTCAATAGCCATCTCAAATATCCTAGGAGGAAAGTGTATGTATGCAATCACATACCAATTACAAATACTAGATGGTTTTATCAACTATCATGATGAATCTACCTTAAAGTTTACTCCAGTATGTCCTCAAATTTAATGAATCCTACCTGTTCAGCTCAGATTCCCATCACTTCAGATTTCCAAACATCCTCCATTAACACTGAAAGCTTTTAGGCACTCAGTTACCGCTTAATGGATTTTACAATGATGGATCTTGTCTAATAAATGAAAATATATCTTTGCCCAGAGGCAGAAGAAATGTGATGTTCTATTTTAAACAAAGCAACACATAAATATTTTTTAAATGTAGCTTGTTTCCCTGTATCTTATAGTATACATTAAAATGTCTAATATGTGAACCTCTGGCCCTGAAATAGCTACGATTACAGATTTTAAAGGATAATTGTCACAAGTGTAAATTACTTGTAGTTAACAAATAAAATGACAGCATATATAAATAGAAAAAGGAAATATTTTCTGAGATTTACTTTTCCTATGGAGAACTATTTAACTGTAAACTACAGAGAGATACTTTTCTATAACAAGATTTCACAGACATTGCTTTAGCGTATAGTTCCTATTTATAATATTAAAAATTGGTGAGAGTTCTTTACATGTTATATGCAACTTCAAATGAAGTTCTTTAAAAGTGCAATAGAAAGGATAAAAAGGATAAAAGCAACCAATAGACTTTCTAACACAAATTCCAAGGGCAATTTGAACTAAGTGAGCTTGAAGATACATTTTGACAAAACCTTCACCAAATCAAAATTCAAAGTTCAAAACAAATATTCTTGATTCATACAAATATCAGAGAAAGAAAGAAATGTAGTTGTGTACTTTTCCTTGATAAACTCTATTTGGCAATTATTTTGTCTAAATATCAGAACTTATAAACCAAATCAGCACTGCTGAGTAGTATTTTGGAGATAATAATTTCTTGATAAAGTTCAAAGATTAATATGTACTCATTCAACAAATACACTCTGAGTACCTATTCTGTACTGGGCACTATTCTAAATACTGGAAATAAAGCAATAAACAAATAGAATTAACACATTTTCTGGACCTGTATAGTGAGTAGAAATAGATATTAAGTATTCACACACACAATACACGTGTCCTATGTGTGTATGGGTATGTGCCTGTGTGTGTGTATAGAAAAGTGACTATATTTTGGGAAACTTTATTTTAGGGACATATGTGAGTCTGTATTTTTATGTGTCTGCACGTGTATGGAATGATGATGCAAAATGCATTTCTTATTGTGATTAAAAAAACATAAAAGCTACTAGCAAATAATGTGGTTGGATATGTTTGCAGGAAGAAGACCACAACGATTAGACACGTTATGAATTGCAGGCAGACACCAAATGTTTTTAAGCAGGAAGCAATATTATGATCATATTTCCATTGCTAAAATACCCTTTACATGTTGTGTGAAAAACAGATTATAGAGGAACATGAACAGTAGTAGAAACACCAGTGAAGATGTTGTCATTCAGACTGAAATGATAGAACTTAGTAGAGACAGTAGAGATGGAGGGAGGTAGCTCAATTCCATATACATACATACATTGGGGAAGTTGAAATGAAAGGACTTTGTTAAGAGATGCACACACACTGAAACAGACACACACACACACACACACACACACACACACACACACATACACCCCAAAGAAAATGAAGGAGGAACATAGAAAGATCGGAAGAAAAATGGCAAATCTCAAGGGTCATCATATTTCCAAACTTTGTTCAGTGTGGACCATAATCAAGATCATTCACAGTAAACATCCTCTGGTTATGGAGGTGTGATATGAATCATCAGCCATGGGATACACAATCTTTCCAACTCCGTCGGAAGTGACCCATTTTACATCACAATAGAAAATATCTGTCCCTCCATTCCATGTAAGGATAGTGGCAAACATCAAAACCTAGTTTTGCCATAGCTCTCCTTCACAGACAAACCCACACAGTGCAAAATGGGGCTGCCAAGAAGCCTATAGAGAAACAATGACAACATGAATAACCACTGCTATTTTCACACTTCCTGATGTCTTCACTATAGACAATAGCATCAAGATTTAAGAAAATACCAGATGAAGCCCAAAGCTTGCTCCTTTTCTACTGTCTTTTAAAAGAGAATCCGAGGAGAGGCAAGGACCCAAACTTTACAAACTAGGAGGAAGAGCATTAAAGGGATTGATTGATCTTTCCAAAGATCAGGCCTAAAAATTATAAACCAATTCTTTCTCTCTGAGACAACACATTGATTTCAGACTTTGAAATGAGAGGGGTCATGACTGGAAAAATACTGAGCATGCAGATCACTGTAATAATTCTAATGAAAAGTGATCTGCCCAAAGAAAAATTTCAATCATGTTATATAACCAAACAATGTGTACCAGGTGTTGTAGCCAATATGGTTACTAAATTGCTTTGTTCATGAGTGGTGGAAATTAAAGCACTCTCACAATTAGCGATTAGGACTGCTCGTTCTCAAGACAAGCTGTCTAGGTTAATCCTCTGATTAGTTGCGTGACCTTTAGGTTTCTAAGCTTTGGTGTCCTTATCATTAAAACAGGGCTAAAAATTATTCCATCATGGTTTATTGTGAGGATTAGATGAGGCTCATTCATAAGCACATGGTCTAGAGCTTAGTATACAGTAAATAATTAAGTAAATGTTAAAAATAGTATAGTTATTATTAAAATAGAATATGACATTTGTTCACTTGACAAGTATTTATCAAGAATCTGCTATTGGGAAGAAAGCTAAAAAATATATTTGCTTTTAAAAAATATCCAGACAAATTTACCAGTTATGAATCATTCTCTGATACCAGCAAAATAAGCAATGCCATTTGTATACATTATTTAAAAAAAATTAACTCCAAATCATAACCACAATAGCTTAGTTTGTGGGAAACCCAATATTGATCCACCTCCAGGGCTTTCTCTGGAAAGCCTCCCAGGAGGTCATACAAAATCACAAAAAAATCTCACACCTATGTGGTCCAGGACATAGAGAGGTCCCTGGTTCTCAGATCATAGCACTCACCACTGCCAGAACTCTTTTTTTTTTTTTACACTGATTGATTGATTGAGGTATAATTGAGATAATATTATATGACTTTTAGGTGTATAATGTAATGATTCAATATTTGTATACATTGCAAAATGATCATCACAATAAGTACAGTTAACACCTGTCACCATACATAGTTACAAAAATTTTCTTTCTTGTGAAGAGGCATTTTAAGATCTACTCTCTCAGCTACTTTCAAAGGTGCAGTACAATATTCACTACAGTCACCACGCTGTCCATTACATCCCCATGACTTATCTGCTGCCGGAACTCTTGACCTAGATCCATATGGAGGCAGGAATTGTCACTCATGCTTCACTCAGCCTTGAAGGCCACCAAAGTCAAGTACCCTGGTGTTAACCTTATATTCGGTTCTGCCATCTCTGTGACACCTTATTCACCTTGCTTCCAAGAATCTAAAACCTTTCTTCTCCACCAGCCCAGAGAAATGTTTATTCCTCGTCTCAGCAGTGGTCTTCCATTTTTACTGACAGAAGATTCACTCTTTCCCATTCTTTGGCAAGATAGCTTAGTTCTCCTTTAAGAGTTAAGAAATTAAAAATTAAAACCTGCTTAGGGTTCTCTCCCACGTGGCCCATTCTGTCCAGCAATCCCTTTCTTTTTTTCCTATGCTGGAACACAAAAATGCTTTTAACTTCTCTCTCTGGGAATGAGGTGACATAGAGGTGACCACCCACCTAAAATGGGATGAGGGTGGGAGGGAAACGTCATTCTATTCCTCCTGAGAAAACAAAAGGAGTGAGTAATGAGAATTTAATTTTTAGGTTATACTCTGTAAATTTTAATTTTTTTGCTTAAGTCGCTGTGTATAATATAAAGATACTAATGTGAAATCCTATTTAAAAACAATCATTTTTGATGCTTTTGGAAATATTGCACTCACGTAAAATAATGTAGTTATGAGGATTGAGTGAAATTGTCTTAAAGAATTTAGTATTACATATTAAAATATTAAATAAGCATTAAGTATGTATATGTGGCTATTGTTATTTACTTCCTTGATAATAGAGCTAACATGGTAATAGTCAAAAGAGACGTTTACCAAATTGATTCCACTAAATTGTTGAAAGCCATCAGAGAAATACCAATGTCCAAAGAGCCAAATGATGTGAAAAGAAAAAGAAAATTATAGGGGCGCCTGGGTGGCGCAGTCGGTTAAGCGTCCGACTTCAGCCAGGTCACGATCTCGCGGTCCGTGAGTTCGAGCCCCGCGTCGGGCTCTGGGCTGATGGCTCAGAGCCTGGAGCCTGTTTCCGATTCTGTGTCTCCCTCTCTCTCTCTGCCCCTCCCCACTTCATGCTCTGTCTCTCTCTGTCCCAAAAATAAATAAACGTTGAAAAAAAAATTAAAAAAAAAAGAAAAAGAAAATTATAAAGCTAAATATATTTAGTATGGAAACGTATAGATACAACACAACACAATAGTTTTCCATATGTTGGACAACAGGTAATGAAGGAGTGTGATATGTGAAAGAAAGGAAACATTCAAGGTAAGACTTAAGACTATTGTAGCTTACTGCTTGGAGGTGCTTTCCAGGTCACAGAGCAAAGAGGGTAAACCCAAATAGAGCCTTACACTCTCTCTGAGTTGAGGAATGAGGAGCTGAAACTTGGAGATGTCACAGTGGGTAGAATTTGTGTAAGGAATCACATACAGAGAAGGCTCTAGAGATGTACAGAGGGTATTCCATTGAGTCTTTAACTAAGTACTGATCTTTGTATGCATGAGAAGAAACTACCAGAGATGGGGGAAAGAACTACCAAAAAGGATTGGACAGAAAAATTCCTAAAACTCACAGAGGGCTAGAAATAAATTATGTTCCCACCAGCCAGAGTGAAAATTCCTTATAATACACATGAAATGAGCAGAATCCTCAGAAGAATATCATGTTGGTGGTAATATATATTGGTTCAGGAATTAAGTATCTAACACAGCTTAAAAACTGGATAGGGTCCAACTAATTCTAAGCAGTTTAATTCTATGCAAAAAAAAAAAAACCCCCACATTTATACTATTGAAAGGACTGCGACAAAATCAGGTCATAAACAACATAAAAAAGAACAATATTCAGCATCTGCTATGGACCGAACACACAGAAAAAAGATGGCTGTCTGCAAGCTAAGAAAAGAACTCTCACCAGAAACAGATCCTGCTGGACATAAACTGGAACTTCCAGCTTCCACTACTGTGACAAAAAAAAATTTCTGCTGTTTAAGCTATCCAGTCTGTGGTATTTTGTTATGACAGCCTGAGCAGACTAATACAACATCCAATAAAAAATTGCAAAGCATGTAAAAAAAACAGACAAAAATATGACTCTAAAAAGAATAGAAACAGGCTCATAAATGACAGAAATTTTGGAACTATTAAAAAGTAATTTATAACAGCTCCATAAATATATTCCATATGTTCAAGAAGATAAAAGGGGGTGGGGCAGAAGGAGACTGAGTGCCTTGTCTGTAGTACTGAGGGGAGGGGCCTCTTTTCCTTTTCCTCTCAACTCTGAGCCCCAGGGGTAGGGGACTGCCCCTCTAGGTCTGCCCAGCCTCCCCAAAAACAGCTTTCTTCCTGCTGGTCCTCTCCCAAGCCCCCAAGGAAAATCACTTTTCCACTCACCCCACACACCACCCCACCCTCCATCCAAGCTTAAGACCAAATCTGCTAACTGCCCCCTTTACCTCCCACCATGTCTCTGTGTGTTTTCTGTAGCTGAGTCTGCTCCCAGGAGCCACAAAACGCTGGGCATGGTGTAGTCTGCACCCATCCCTGTTAATTCCTTCAGTTTAAAGATGACGAACTTAAAAAAAAAAAAAAAAAAAAAAAAACCAAGAAAAGAAAAGGAAAAGGAAAGGAAATAGAAGCATTATAACAAGACGAATAGAAAGGATTTTTAAAAGACATGAATGAGACTTCTAGAGATGGAAAATACTGTACCCAAAATGAAAATACACTGGGGGGCGCAGTCGGTTGAGCGTCCGACTTCAGCCAGGTCACGATCTCGCGGTCCGTGAGTTCGAGCCCCGCGTCAGGCTCTGGGCTGATGGCTCGGAGCCTGGAGCCTGTTTCCGATTCTGTGTCTCCCTCTCTCTCTGCCCCTCCCCCGTTCATGCTCTGTCTCTCTCTGTCCCAAAAATAAATAAACGTTGAAAAAAAAATTAAAAAAAAAAAAAGAAAATACACTGGATATAATTAGCAGCATAAGATATACTGCAGAAGAAACAAATCAGAGAAGCTGAAGGCATAGTGACAGAAACTATACAAAGTGAATCACAGAGAGAGAAAAGACTTGTAAAACGTAAATGGGGGGCACCTGGGTGGCTCATTCAGTTGAACATTCAACTCTTGATTTCAGCTCAGGTCATGATCTTATGGTCATGGGATTGAGCCCCACATTGGACTCCATGCTGAGCCTGGAACTTGCTTAAGACTCTCTCTCCCTCTGCCCCTCTCCCCACTCACACACTGTCTCTAAAATAAATAAGTTTTAAAAAAGTAAATGAACAGAGAAGTTAACTCTGAGAAAATATCATATAGTCTACCTTATATGCATTTGTAGTCCTAGAAGGAGAAGACACAGAAGGAAAAGAAAATATTTTTTGAAGAAATAAAGGTCACATTTTTCTGAATTTGATAAAATTCATCAAACCACAGATTCTGAAAGTTCAACAAATCCCAAGCAGAATAAAAGTAAAAACACAATCAGCATAACAAAATCACATCACTGAAAAACACCAATAAAGTGAAAATATTAAAAGCAGCCATAGAATGAAAGACATATTACCTACAGAGGAAAAAAAAAAAAAAAAGGATTTAAATCAAACACAATAGAGAGAAATATTTAAAGTTCTGAATGGGAAAAAAAAACTGCTAACCTGTAATTCTTTAACCGGGAAAAGTGTGTTCAAAACTGAGGTAAACTTGACTTTTTTTTTTTTTTTTTTTTTTTTTTTTAAAAAAACAAACACCAAGGGAATTAATCACTAGCGGTGCTACACTACAAGAAATGTCAAAGGATGTCCTTTGGGCAGGAAGAAAATCATACCAGGAAAAAAAAATTCTGTATCTGCACTAAGGAACGAAAAACACTGGAAATGGCAATCAAGTGGGTAAACATAAACATTTTTAACATAGAAAGTAATTTAATGCTGTGTTGTTTATAGCATATGGGGAAATAACATGCTCAGCACAAATAGCACAAAAGAATAGAATATTGGGGAACAGAAGTACATTGTTACAGAATAGAAGTGTACTGTTAAGGGGGTCTTACTATGCACAGGAACTGGTATGATATTAATTGAAAGCGTATTGTAAGGTAAAGATGTATATTATAAACTCTAGGGCAACCAATAAAAATTAAAACAGATAAAGACTAAAAATGAAAATAAAAATAATTTTAAAAAATTACTCAATGCCAAAGAAGGAAGAAGGAAAGGGAAAAAAAGGAGCAAAAAACAGATGGAACACATAGAAAAAAATAGCAACCTTGTGGATGGAAACCCAACCATACCAAAATTATATTAAATGTAAATTTTCTGAACACTTCAATGAAAAGGAATAAAAAAACAGATTGTCAGATGGAATCAAAAAGGAAGACCCAACTATGATACTGTCTAGAAGAAACCTACTTTAAATGTAAAGACATACAGGGTTTAAAAATAAAATGATTAAAATAAATATACCAGCCAAATTTTTTAAAGAAGCTAGAGTGTCTGTATTCATATTAGATAAAATAGAGTTCATGATAAGGAATGTAACTTAAAGAATGGCATTCATAATGATAAAGGGATCAATTCATCAGCATATATAAAAAAGTCTAAATATGGAAAACTGATAACAGAACATTAAAATACATGAAGGATGAAGGAAAATGAGTTACTTAAAAAGTCATGGATTTACCATACAACCCAGCAATGCCATTTCCATACATTTACCCATGACAAATAAAAATGATGTCTACACAAAAAGCTGTACTTGAATATTCACAAAGCTTTATTTTTAATCACCCAAACTGGAAACAATCCCAATGTCCATGAAGTGATGGCATATTCATTTAATACACAATACTACTTGGCAATAAATAGGTATGAACTATTGATACCCTTGATGATGTGGATGATCGCAAAAGCATTGCTGAGTTTTAAAAGTCAGACATAAATTATTATATACTGTACATACGAAATTCCAGAAAATGCAAAACTGTAAGGACAGAATGCAAATTAATGTCTGATAGAAGCTGAAGATGAGTAGAGAGTACTGACTACAGAGTAACACGAAGGAGCTTTGGGGGGAGAAGGAATGTTCTCGGTCATGACTGTCATGATGGTTTAATGATTGTATGGATTTGTCAAAACAGCAACCTGTACACATGAAATGTTAGCATCTTATTACATAGAAATAGAAAAATAAAGCTGATTTTTAAAAAAACTCTCTTTATATAAATGATCCCAGTTAATCTTTATAGTATCTTTACAGGATAAATATTATTAATATCATTGCATAATTAGAAAATTAAGGTTTGATCTTGGTTATATGGTAGATATATATATCAAATGTGTATATAATATCAAGTACATTATATATATATATATATATATATATATATATATATATATATATACACCACTCTATTAAATGGCAGAAACAGACTATTCCTATTAATATGCTGCTTACATCAACATTAGAATCTGTAGCAAATGCTTAAATTAAGTAAAATGCCACCTACATGTCACTGATACAAGAGGCAAAAAAAATCCATTAAGATAAACCCTATTTCCAATGCCCCCCCACAAATAAGCAGCACTAGATCTATTTCTTAATCATTTAAAATCATTTAATATGAACAAAACATACATATGAATACAAGGAAATTGGTATAGTACATAAACAATCTGTTGCAACTGCCTAATTTCTCTAATTTTACTAAAAATACAATCTGTACCAAATAAATTAACTCTCTTCTTTTCTCTTTCAGTAACATATTTGATACTTTTTTTTAAAACTTTGTTCAACTTTCTCTTTCTAAACAAATCAGAGATGTGATTTAATTGCATTCTGAAGTCTGAAACAGTTCCTTTCCTACAAATCCTACAAAGTATATTAAAAGATCATACAGGAATGACTTCAGTACAAAGAAAATAAGATTCATTTAACATGCTGCTTCTCCCTCGTCTCAACAAACAAGCCAATAGAAAGCATTTTTTAGTCCTACCATTTGCTCCATAAGTTCTATTTATTAGGATTACTTTTCTTGAAGTTAACCTGTCAACCCAAGATATTCACCTCTTCTTTGAAGAGCAGGGCCGCTCAGTTCCCTGGAAACCTGAGTTATACTCTTATCTGAAGTGTCAGAGGAAAGAACTTCAAAGGGAGACAGCTGCAGAACATAGCTTCACAGCTCCTTGATCTCTGGTTTGGAGAGGGTACATACACTTCTAAATTGTCTAAAGAGAAATTTAGAGTTTACTTTTGGAATGTTTAAAGGTAATTTGTTCTGATAAAGGTGAAATGGGGAGACTGTTATTCCAAGAGATAGTATCCATTTAATGTGGCTAAATGCCAACATGTTAAACTTCCACCAAAACCTATTTTGACAAGTATTTGTTAAACATATATTATTATATGAAAACCACATAGTAGTACATTTATCAAAAAGCACTTTTCATTTGGAGATTAATGCTGAAATGTGTGAGGATAAAATGATAGGATGTCTGGATTTACTTCAAAATAATATGAGAGGAAAAAATTAGATGGGGGAATAGGTAGGATACAACCAGCCATTGGCAGATGGTTGTTTGGATTAAAGTAATAGCCACATGGTGGTTTAATATACTATTACCTAGATTTGATATCTTCAAATTTTTCCAGAAAAAAATGAAGTATTAATATTACTAATAATGAAAGCTGCATTTAAAAACCACTGTTTATGCCCAAAGGAAAAAGTAACTATTTCTAAAGTTCCTTGGTAATTGGAAACTAGACCACATTTTTCATTTGATGCAATATTACATATATATACATGATGATTAGGAACCTGAGCCAATCCACAAAAACCTATAAATTTTAATTTTACATCTACTAATCACTATGGTTTAGCTCAGTTACGGGTTTAAAAATCTTTTGTGGACTGGCCTGGGCATCTAACATCCCCATAGAATGTTATTTTCATGCAGTGATATATTCCACAGAACTGAGAAAGGAAATCTAGGTATACACAATACATGGCTTCCAAACTATCACTGATCAGTCTGGCCCCCTGGTCACATGACACTATGGACTGTCCAATTCAAGCCAATCTTTGAATGAAAGGGAATGTTATTATTTTTTATTTTTATTTTTTTTAAATTTTTTGTTTAACGTTTATTTATTTTTGAGACAGAGAGAGACAGAGCATGAACGGGGGAGGGGCAGAGAGAGAGGGAGACACAGAATTGGAAGCAGGCTCCAGGCTCTAAGCCATCAGCCCAGAGCCCGACGCGGGGCTCGAACTTGTGGACGGCGAGATCGTGACCTGAGCTGAAGTCGGACGCTTAACCGACTGAGCCACCCAGGCGCCCCGGGAATGTTATTATTATAAATTACCAGGCAATGTTCATAAGCTGACATGGCCCCAAGCAAACTACGATGTAACTGCCATCTCTCCAAAGTGAACACTTTTATGTTCCTATGCTGAGAGAGCTTGTGTGTCACAGAAACTGAATTATTTTTCTAGTTACATGATGTTACTACTCTTAAAATAAAAACTGAGAAGCACCTGGCTCAGTTGGTTGCACTTTCAACTCTTGATTTTAGCTCAGGCCGTGATCCCAGGGTGGAATCGAGCCCTGAGTTGGGCTCTGTGCTGAGCGTGGAGCCTGCTTAAGATTCTCTCCTTCTGCCCCTTTCCCCTGCTCACTCACGTGCTCTCTCTCTCTCTCTGTGTGTCTCGCTCACTTGCTCTGAATTAAATAAAAACAGAACTATAAAATTATATATTGATCTTTTAAACCACAAGTTATAAAATATTACAGATTCTTTCTTCTCATGAGAATTTCTACAGATTATATTTGGTGGCTAAAATAATTCTACAGGTTCTGGATAATTTTCCACATTTTTGTCAAATTAAAAATTATTTGTACGATAGTGTAATTTCATATCTTTTCTACTTTTAAGCGATAACTGGCTTTACTCAATACATGCTGGAAAGCATCTCAGGAATGGCAAGGACTTAAACTAAGTTAGGAAGTTAAATTAAATCACAAAACTAAACTTAATATATTCTCTGTTAGTCAAGAAGGGCCGGTTACACGACGGGGGCAAATTAACCCTGAAATTTCAATGATTTAGGACATCAAAGCATTTCCTCCTCACTTAGTACTCAGAATATTTTATTTCACTCTATTTTACTTTGGTATAGCTCCTTTATAATAAGAGTCTTGGGAATGAATCCAGGTTTTTTCTATGTTGGGGCTTTGATAACTCAGTCCATGGTCTCCACCACTACTATGAAGAACAGGCAGGGCGGGCACACGGGCTCCTCCAGGTTGTGACTCAGATGACTTCTGATTACATACATTAGCCAGAACTATTATATGGTGCCACCTAATTTCTAGGGTTAAGAAATCTACTCTTTCTTTGTACTATAGAGGAAAAAAGTGAAATGGGATTTGGTGAACAGAAGTGTGTCTTTCCAGAGCCATAGGAAGTTTTCAACCAAGCAAGTGGCTATTTCTATGCTTTCTCCACCCAAAGTAGGAAGGCCCTTATGTTCACTGCCCCCCAACTGAGCATGATGATGCCCCAAATACCACAAGTGAAATAAATGATTTGCAGAGAAAAGGCTTTGCACAAATATCTTTAGGAGTCCACACTGATAGCAGGATTCATGAATTATTCTAAACAAAATCCTTCAAATTATAATTAAATCTCTCTTCTGGGTAATCTGTTTAGAGTTGGGCAAAAAGCTCACTACTCCTTTCTTTAAAAAAAGAAAAGAAAGAAAAGAAGAGAAAAGAAAAAGAAAAACCTTTACATTTTGAAAAACAGTACCACTCAGTCTCTTTGGGTGAAACATTTCACTTAGTATTTGTTCATTATCAACCTGTTCTGAGGGGAAAAAAAAAAGGTTTGCAATCTATGATTTGCTATATTAACTGTATTCAATTAAAATAATAGAGGACTAATGTGAAGAAAAGAGTATTTAAAGATCTAAAGATATGATTATTTAAGAGAATTTCGGGTAATGACTTGGATGGAAAGATAACTACCTCCCATACATTTAAGTGGTGATGTGAATTATTATTGAGTGATAATTAAAAGACTCAATCTACCATTTGTGCATAAGAAATTGTGAGCGAACCATCTTTGGAACTCTAATTTAAAATTTTTCTCTCACATTTATAATGTAATACACGCAAGCCATTTAAATTCTTTTCTAGCTTTACAATATCCTTATTAATGAGAATCATATTCTTTTTTCCACAATGCATTAAAAAAGCTGTATCTAGTGGATAAAAATGAATAAGGTAAGAACTTGAATTTAAAGTTAGCTTTTTTCTTTAAATTATCTTTTATTCTAAGGACTACATAATTGGCAGTCCGTATAATTCGAAATGCCCGTGCCCCACAGCCTCTTCCTGAGAAAGTGACCTCAGGCAATATTTTTCCAATTAGTTACATCTTGTGTCACATGACCCTGGCCCGAAGCACAGGAATTAGTGCTCAAGGCAACGATGATAATGTATTCAGGTAATAATGTAATTTATCATCTTAATTGGAAAAATTCTAAAAGTAAAATGGGGAGCTAGTATTAATTTCACCTAGAAACAGGCAAAAACTTTGATCTTTTCCCTTGACCTTTCTAGGTATAAATTGCCTGCAATGGGATCCAACCAGCTTTAAGGAAATGTCATCAGAGACTGCCCATAAAGGATGATCTCTGAAACATTACAACGAATCAACTCGACCAGTTCTTCTCTCTTGCAACTATAAGGAAATCATGCCAGAAAGGAAGAGCAGGGGACAACTTCCAAGGCCTGAATGCTGGTGAGAAGTTACCCAAAACTGTAGGTCTTAGAAGCGCACTGAACTTGAAGAGAGGAGCTGGTCTGTCCCTCCACGAAGCTGTTGCACAAACTTGGAAGTACTGGAGGAGTTTCCTGAGTTACCTCGCTTCCCTCGTTATCCTTATCATGAACTTCCATCACCTAATATTACCTGAAAGCATCTCCCCCTTGCAACATTAATACACAACACAAGGAATCTCAGTGCTGTGGAAGTCGGTAGGTGATACGGGGTAAGAAAGATGAGCAACCAGGTCACCATCACCTTTGGGTGAAAGATTAGGCTTCTAGGAAAGCTGGAAAACCAAGAGGGTGTTGCTAACAAATTTAGATGCTCAGGTAAATGTATTCATTTGAATATTAGTCCATTTTTAAACAATTCCTGCAACCAGAGCAAGTAATATTTTACCAGGTATCATCGAGACTGTTTGGACTAATCAGTAATTCCACAACTAAATCTTAAAAACAGGTCAATGAGTAAGAATAAATTGAGATGTTTGTAAGGTATTTTAAATTTTTTTTTCAACATTTTTATTTATTTTTGGGACAGACAGAGACAGAGCATGAACGGGGGAGGGGCAGAGAGAGAGGGAGACACAGAATCGGAAACAGGCTCCAGGCTCCGAGCCATCAGCCCAGAGCTTGACGCGGGGCTCGAACTCACAGATTGCGAGATTGTGACCTGGCTGAAGTCGGACGCTTAACCGACTGCGCCACCCAGGTGCCCCTGTAAGGTATTTTAAAGTGTGAAGTATGAGAAAAGAGAATTCTTTGGAAAGTTTTGTAAGTAATGCAAATGTGCTTAAATATTGGACCCCAATGAGCACTAGATGTTATATGTAAGTGATGAATCACTAAATTCTACTCCTGAAACCATTATTATACTATATGTTAACTAACTTGGATTTAAATTAAATTTTAAAATTTAACTGAATTTGAATATATATATATATATATAGGATCCAAGAATGTCAATTGAAACAGATTGTCTTTTAGAACAAAGATTTGATCTACTGCCATCTAGTGGAGATTTAATTTATATTTATTGATTAGCTGCTGACAAAATCTAAAGCACAAAAACAAAGACAAAAAAACTAATAGTCTAATTTCAGACCTTACAGAACCTAAGTGATTATCTACTTTGGCTTCTTCAGTCTCACGGAGCTCTGAGACCGTCACCAATACCAAGGTACCTCTGGCAGTGCAGGAGTGCGGAAAAGGTAAGCTCTGAGGTCCCACCCCTAATCCAACCAGGCCAGTTGCAACTTTACATATTCTAAATGTTGAGCTACTGTCTCGATTTCATTTTCAGAAAGGATTTCACTTTGAAAAAGAAAAAATAATGTTGAAAGACCTTATCTGAACTCACGTCCATCATTCTATAAACTGATACACCCATACACCATGTTCTCATGTCACACCAACGGCTAGTGGCACAATTAGCCGAACTAAAATCTTTTGATTCCTGTTCTCATTCA
Organism: Herpailurus yagouaroundi; assembly: GCF_014898765.1. Taxonomy (NCBI): domain Eukaryota; kingdom Metazoa; phylum Chordata; class Mammalia; order Carnivora; family Felidae; genus Herpailurus; species Herpailurus yagouaroundi. Next base: position 27,767,010 of record NW_024412403.1, read on the forward strand.
AATAATCTTGGATAACTTCAAGTCCAGTAGACTTTAAGTCCAGTGGTCTTTGTTCAATAACACTTTCATTTAAAGACAGATTATTTCCTTGGTCCTTATTTAATGTAACTTGACTTTACTGTCTCCCTTGTATCACTAGAAACATGAGTCAGGATAGAATCCCCAAAAATCAACAGAAATGAGATCATGGCTACAAACTGTAGTTATATCATGTCAATTACACATTCAGAGTTAGTCTAGAACTCCCTCGAAATAATAATGAGAAAAGTAACTCCTGAGGCATATTTCCCTCTTCTCCTTTAGAGTCACTTGATCTTAGAGGTGAAAGAAACCTCACAAATCATTTAATAAAATTATCATTTTTAAATAATTTTATGTTTTACAAAGCATAAAACTATCAAATCGGCTGGGTTGCAGAGAAGTTACACCAAGACTAACAGTCCCAAGTTAGTCTGAATGTGTCTCTAGCTGTCCTCACTTCCCATTCAGCAGTAGGATAGGTGAGTGAGAGATAGAGACGAAACAGGTTTGTGGAAAGTGGTTGTTACCATTTTGTCTGTTTATTATGATGAGTGAAAGTTGGGGGTTTTTTGAGTTCCAGGAAGAAAGAGTTTGTTGAATGGAGATGATGATACAGGAGAAAAATGGCTCATCAGTGAAGTAAGTTCCTTGAGGATTTAAGAGAAAATCTAATCCAAAATGCACATGGAAGAGATGCCACTCACCAGGAACGAGATGGGGTATCCACGTCTATAGTTGCATTGTCGCTTTGATAGATCTCACTTGAACTTGACACAAAACAAATATTTTTATCAAATGACATTGCATTTATCTTACATCATCTCATTATAATTTGTAAGTTGTAACTCAAAAATCTAGGGTTTTTTCCTAAACCTATCTTATGAGCTACCCGCTTCTTAATTTTAATCCAAATATATATCCCTCATACCATACCAGATAATATATTTCTTTTAGTGTTTAAAAGCAAGATACAAAGTTGTTTATAAGGTGAGATTTCAATATTATTCAAAACATGTGTATATTTTTAAGTAGCGTTTATATAACCATGGTAACTTATATAGAGTAAGTTAACTAGACATTTTAATTTTCATCCATATTCCTCTTGAGTTTTTCAAATTTATAATACAGAAAATATTACTTGTACAATCAGAATGCTTTTTAAAAGACAACATTAAAAAAAATCTTGGTTCTTTTTCTGAGTCTTCCACAAACTATTCTGTGAATTTAGGCAAGTCAAATACCATTTTTCCCATACTTCCTGTGCCCATTTGAAAAATAAGGGAATGAAACTAGATCATTTTATGTCTATTTCAAATGCTAAATGGTTATGATGTTATGATACAATTATTCCCATTTTGAATAAGTATGTTTTTGTATATAAATTGCTGATTATTTCTTTTATGCCCATAATATAAGCCAATAAAAACTTAAAATATTCATGGGCTTTATGAAGAACTAAATAACAAGAGAAGGTGCTTTCTCCAAAGAGAGAAATTATTTAAAGAGCTCCAGGATATATTTTAAAAGATGAATTACATATGTTAGGAGAAAATGACAATAACTTGTCCTTCCCAGTAAGGAAAAATAAAAGTTTTAAAAGACAAATGAAGTAATAAGTTTTCCATATACCCTTACATAGTGACTAGAACACAGAAGATATCAAGACTACCAGGAATTTGATTTTCTGTGTTTCTACTTTATTAAATTTCACATAAAAGTCATGGGCAAGTGGCACCATCAACTCCAGGAAGACCTAAGATGTCAGGTAAGCTATTGAGTGAGAGAAAAAAAGAAAATCCAGTAGGAATTTATAGTATAAAGTTAGCCTCCATCATGGAACAGTCTTATATTAAGAACAGGCTGGGTTTTAAATAAAGCCTTCTATTTCTCAAAGCAATTTGTATAAGAGAGCAAAATCTCATCAGTGTAACTTGATAAATATGTATTATTACCATATGAAGGATCTCTAGACAAAACTTCATGAAAGCATAGGATTTTGCCTATTTGCTTTACTGCTGTGTCCTCCAGTGCTTACCGATTGGCACATAGATAATGCTTAACCAATATTTGTCAAAAAGGAGTCCTGGACTCCTTCCTGATTTTAGTGGAGACCAGCATACTAATGAAATCTGATGTTCAAATGAGAGAGTTTAATTCAACGATTACTCATTGCTTGTCTAACACATATTAACAAATTTACCTATCACTACTTCAACCACAGTTTCAAATCCAAAACTCAGTTGGCATGGTCTGCTAAGTACAAATAACTTTATGAAGACAACAGATTAGAACATCTGTTGTTGAAAATAAATTCAGGAGTTAACTTTACATTATTGAGTAGCCACATAATTTCTATTCTAAAATAGGTCACTATGGAACATGAAAGAGGGAATCCTTAATAATTATAGGCATTAACGAGTAGTGTCCTTGGGGAAACTGTACGTATGGTCTCTTTAATAGACTCCAAATAAAGTCTAAACCTAGTGAAAGCATATGTTTCTACAGTGGTAAAAATCAGTCAATGCTAGAAAATCACTTATTAAATAACAAAGGTAAAAAATAATTAAATTTAATGGAATTTTAAAGAGTCTGAGGGCTAGGAAGGCAAAGGCAAAGTTTAACTCCATTGCAAAATGAATAGCTTTTAAGAAGTGAAAACCTAAATAGCTTCTGGTACACAATGACACTGATATCCAAGACTGTTTGTGGTGATGTGTGATAGAATGTTAGCTAATTGTTGTTTAAAAGGAAAAGGGGGGCCAGGAATTACTAAAAGACCATATTGCTAGAAGCTACCCCAAACATAATGTGTAATTTCTTCACTTTTCTTATACACATAGTTGAAGCAATAACTACACTTATAAGGTATCATGACAAAGTTCACTTAGTTGTCATTCTCATTATTAACACCATAAAAAAAAACATAAAAAGGGCCTGAAAGAAGTAGTAACAAACCTTTATAGATAAAATGAAATTGTAAAACATCACAAAGTTGTCACACAAGAGTTCAAATATGATATCGCATATGGCATTATCACCTCTTCACCCTAAGGATACTCCTGACAATTTGTTGCCTCCAAAAATCGATATGCCTTTGAACATCCCTCCAACTCAATTATTGGAAACCCCTTCCGTTTCCTTTCTCTATTTACATATGTTAAAGTCCTCAGGGGAGGGGGAGTTCTTGTACTTCTTTTTATTTTTATTTATTCTTTTAGTCTTTTATTTTATTTTTTGACGGGTGGGGGAAGGGCAGAGAGAAAGGGAGACAACAGAATCCAAAGCAGCTCCAAGCTTCAAGCTGTCAGCACAGAGCCCGAGGCAGGACTGGAACTCACAAACCATGAGATCATGACCTGAGCCAAATTCGGACACTTAACCAACCAAGCCACCCAGGCACCCCCACACTTCTTTTCAAAATGCAACAATTTTCAGTCTCGGTCATTCCCAGGTTAAGATAAGAAAACAATCTGATTTAATTAAGTTGCATTAACAATCCCCTCAATGCAGTCAAATTAATGGGAATTTTGATTTGAAATGTAAACAAAAGCAATCTTATTTTCTAATCTATAGAATACAAAGTACTAGAGGTTGTCTCCTCAGAGGCTGGCATTTTATTGAAATCATACTGCTGTTATTGACGTTTAAGCATATACTGGAGCCGACTTTATAGTCTATAGAAGAGAGACAAAACGTCACTCCATAGATCTTATTTCACCCAAGCAAATACCTTTCTTGGTCGTCAATATAATTATCCCTATTTTATAATAGGGAACATGAGGCTTAGAGAATTTACACAGGGTTCTAAATAGATTAGAATCTATTTTTTTCTTCTTGAGCATAATGGAAATTGCTATAGGAAAGTCCGTTGTGTATCAATTATCTGATTGGTGAGCATTAGACATTTGGACCATGAGTTAAACTTATGTACAGAATACCACTGATTAGGAAGCTATCCATTGATCATTCTAGGATATCATGATCTGAAACATTAGCTCTACTACAGAGCTTTGAAAAAATCAAAATAAATGGTTTCATGAATTTTTACATATGTCTTAGGACATTTTTTTCTGACACATCCAACTAGTAAGGGAAGAAATGGTGAAATCAAGGAATTAAGTATTATTAATTATCTCTATTTGTAAAATTATGCTAATATCATTAAAAGATAATACAGTCTTTTTAAAAATAACTTTTAACATGAAACCCATATTTGATGAGTTAAACCTGATAATTATATTAGACCAATAGTTTGGGGACTTGTTCAAATAAAAGAAAAAAGCTGACTGAATAGGTAGAATCAATAAAGTATTTATACAAGTATAAACACATCTGTTATAGCACTGAACTACACCATGTTAATATTTAAACACAAACACACGTGCACACACACACTCCCCAACTACATTCTACACTTTGAAGAATAGAGACCATGAATTTATCCATCTTTATGCTATCATCCTTTACAAAAATGCCCAAAAATGTATCCTTTGCAAATCTTATAAGGTAGGTAATACTATATAGATGAGAAAAACAAGATGCAAAGAAATTATATAATTTCCCCCAAGGATATGCATTTAGTAAGTAATGGAGTCTAGATTTAGAAACAGGCATTTGGCCAGTGATTCCTGTGCTCCTAATCACTACTCTATAGCCCCATGGATTTAAGTGATCATTATGTAATAACTGACATAGTTTTCCTTATTATTAGCTCTGTTTGTCATTGTGTAAAAATAAACATTCTGAAAATAAACACTTTAAGTATGTTACTAGTGATGTACTTTCTTGGCAGGTCCAGAGAGCAATGAGAAAATCCTCTACGTTGACTTTCATTCTTGCCCACAAATAGAAAATTGTTAGTAACACTAAGTAAAGGATCCTTGGGAGGAAAAGAAATTATCAACTGTTGAACCTAGAAGAGGATAATGGAGGACACACACAAAATCACAGTGTGACCCTGAAAACTGCTAATGAGCCTTTGGACCACATCGATGGGCCTAGTGTCTTCAGAACACAGAGATAACCCCCCTTCTGCCTGCATTTGGAGACCTTCCAAGGAGTGTTTCCTTGAGTTCTAGGTTTCAAGATTACAGAAGAACCAATGATAAAGTGGAGAAAACTCAAATGAGAATCACAGGGCTCAACATTATTGCTTTTGAGGAGATGGGTTCATAAATTATGCAACAAAACTAAGTGCTTCAATTATATACTAATATATATCAGTATGTACTATTTCCATAACAAACATCAATAACAATGCTGAAGTTCAAGAGGGTAGGTTTGTTGCCTGAAGTTTCTAACATGTGGTGAGTGCATGACATGTTTGAGAGAAAAATAGTCAGAAAATTGAGCAAGAGACTGGACAATGATTCATTTGGAAAGAGAAGAAACTATCCACACTTCTGTTTTCTCCTTTGCCTTCACTAAATTAAACTGTTAAATTCCACAACTTGTTGACTATGTCCCTTAGGACTGACCACTAGGTAAAACATAGAATATCTAGCATTAGGCATGGAAGTTTTAGTAAATAGTAGCTGCATGACTTTTCTCTTTTAGCATCTCCTGGATTGCAGTGGTTTGGACACAAAATGTGTAACCAGGACTGAGGAAGCTGAGATGTCCCAAAAGTCTGGATAGTCAGGATCCAGTGACACTCTGCAATTGCCAAATCAATAAGTATTAATTTTCTCATGAAATAGGTGACATATTTAATAAGTAATATATGTAGATGAAAGAGGAAATGGGAACATTTAGCCTAATAATCATTTTTAGTAATTCAGACTTGCAAAGGCATTTTAATAAAATCATGACCTTCCATTTATATAGTACTTAACTATTCTGAAACTGCTTTTGTATGCATTACCTTAAGTGATCTGAATTGTCACATAAATACAAAAATATAAGGGAATATTAATGTAGACATTATAGCTAGGTCAGTAGCTTTCAAACAGAATAATAAAATACAAAGGTAAAAATATAAATATATGTTCACATCTAACAAAATGAACCAGAGAAACTCTATGGATTTAGCAAAGAAAAAACATTCTATTCCAGTAGCCAAACAACAAAATCACATGTACTGATTATTCAGCTTGGGTACATTGCTTAAGAATATGGGTTCTCAAGTCAGAATCTTTGTTTTGAATCCCAGTTTTGCCACTTTTTAGTCATGTGACTTTGACAAGTTGCTTAACTTTTCTGAAAGCCAGTTTTCTTATCTGTAAAATGAAGATAATAATACCAAAGAACTGCTTGAGAATTAAATGAACTAATGCCTGCATAGTGCCTAGTGTAGCATATGACACATAACTCATCCGCAGTGGATGTTAGTCATTAGTCCGTATCACTTTGTTCCTCCTCTTGTGCCAGCCACCAGCTACAGAGCAGGATCACTGTTCAGTAACAATAAGATACATGATCACCGATTTCATGAAAATACTCACTGAGCTCCTAACTATATTTGATAATTGCTCATGATATTTAGCATATTTGAAGGTTTAAGTAGGAAGAATTGCTAGAAGATGAAAACGTTTTAGGTCAGTTTCCTCTGTTTCTTTCCCATCTTACAAATAAATGATTCTCAATCACAGACTTCAGTGTTTTATTGGGCAAGGTCCCAATATTTACTCCTGCTTTTCTGATTCAAGAGTTCATTTTGAAATAACAATCATATGATTATCCTACAAAACCTGTCAACATAGAGGAGACTTCCATTAGTTTTTTTCTTACTTATCACTACTTTAATAAGTTTAGAAAAGAAAGCAATATTCAGATGCAAATGGCCTTCAGTTACCATGTCTTAAACCATGATGCAAAGTAACATTTTTAACTAAGGTGATCCATATTTACTCAGTCACTCTCTGAGCTCTTAAATATAATTGTCTGAACAGAAGAAGTTGGACAGACTCCTATTAGTTCTCCTGTCTTGAGAATCATTTGTTCCTCAAGTGGTCACAATTCATCTCCTATGTTTATGAGGTTCTGAATTCTTCTTTTTTAAAATTTTAAAAAATGTTTATTTTTGAGAGAGAGAGAGAGCATGAGCAGGAGAAGGGCAGAGGGAGAGGGGACAGAGGATCTGAAGCAGGCTCTGTGCTGACAGCAGAGAACCCGATGCAGGTCTCAAACTCACAAACCATGAGATCATGACCTGAGGTGAAGTCGTTTAACCAACTGAGCCATCCAGGTGCCACCAGAATTCTATTTTTAATACTGGGCTGAAAGGAAATACACTTATTGAGATACCTGACCATTTTAGCAAGACAACAGAAAAAAAAAAAGTCAGTTATAACAACTCAATAAAAAAAGGTACAAACTAGCCCTTTATTTTAAGGGCTGTAGTAGCCTTGTAATTTAAGATATGATATTTATGTTAATTGAATTCAAAGCTACTGAAAAGTGAACCCAGATATGAGATTTCCATTTTTTTCATCAAAACCAAAAATATTTTAAAGAATACTAATATAAATGGTGATTTATTAGTAGCTGATCACATTCTTATAGGGTAGTGGGAAAAATACACCTCCCTAAGTTCCAGTCCCCTTGTTTTCAACCATAAACTAGGAATAGGAATACTACTAGTCACAGTCAATTATAATGAATGCAATTTATGTTAACACTATAAAATTGTATAATCCTATCTGATATTAAAAGTACAGATTATTTGATGGAGAGGAAAGAATAGGGAACCAGTCATTCTGAATCCTGGATACCAGTTTCAGCTGTTCCAAGGAACCTGATAGAACATAGTCTTGGGCAAGATACCTTTCCTCTCTAAGACTTCTATAAAACCTTGACTTCAGACTAGCTGATTTCCAGGGCTAAAATTTCTGCTTCCCCAAATATAAAAAGTGAAGAGGTATATATTCTCTGGTTACTTCATTCCCTTCTCATAGCATGTACTGGCCCAATAGTTTGAAATAAGATTTTAAAATTCTAAGCACGACTTGTAAACATATTGATAAGAATATCATTGTTTGCTAAGAAATTAATCTCTACCTAGCAGTAGTATAGTAGCCAAAAGTATAAACTTAAATGAGTAGCATAAGAATCAAAATCATATTTTGGCATAATCAGATTATATCAGATACATCTAGAAATACACTCTTAAAAGACCGTTGTATCAGTTTACAGATTAAAAATACATATCTCAATGATAACACTCAGAGAATAAGACTTAGGATTCCATATTCCCCGATGAATCATGCTTTATAAAGCACTTCAACACCCAGCATTAATTGCTTACCTCTTCCAAGTAATTAATTCTTCCATATCATTAACAGTAGAGCTTGATACTATAATTTGTTTATCATGGCTGCTTTTGCAATTAATTTACATGAATTTCCCTTATTTTTTAGTTTTAAAACACCAAACCAAGTTGACTTAATTCCACATCTGATAAATAGGAAATTTAAATTCCCTACAACTGGTTATTTAAGAAAAATAATGCAGCAACCATTTATTCTGAGCTGTATTATCAAGGACCATGAAACGAAAGGCATAAAACTGATAAGGCAAAACGGACATCAACTGGTACCTGGTGGCAATAGTTGTTAACAGCAGTAGTCATCCTTGGAATTGGTAAACACTCCTTCCACAACTTACAATGAACCTTTAGCTCCTTAATTACATCACTGATTTAAAACTTAGGGGCATAATTCATTATTCTTAGAGAAGAGGGTGGAGGGCGAATTCAACGTGGTCTCTGTCCCCAAGGGGCTTTCAGTCTAGTGGCAAAGATACACACATGTGGCCCTACAACAGCGTTGACTGCTACACTTACAATAACGAAGACACAAAGAGAATGATGGAAAAGTGAGAGATTCTGGCCACCGTGATTTGAAAAGATTTCACAGAAGAGGGAATACTTAATCTGGCCCTTGAAGCAAAGAAGGATTTCAAATGTTTAAAAAAGAAAGGGGGAGTATTCCACACACAGGGACTATCTCTGTGCTGGCAGTCTATTTAATCTTTACAGATAAAGAAAAACAGAAATTATGTGAACGGATCAAAGTCAGAATGAGAGAGAATCAAAGCCACCCAGTCCCTGAATCTTTAACTCCTGGGTCAGATGGCCCCTGCTATATCCCATTGCTTCTTCCCAAGTTGAGGCAAGGGTTCTCTGTTTTCACAACCTTCGACGCCCTCCATTTATCCCTCCGTGTTGCCACACCCTTTGCAGGACCTTGCTAGAATGTCCAGAGAAAAACACGGAGGGAGCCATGTCTTCCTTGAACACATTACATTTCAGCTTGTGTGTAAACCTCAAACAAACGCATCTAGGTCTATCGTGGGCCCCCTTTCCCCACCAATCCTCCATCATTTCAAAGGAATGGGAGCTTGGCTTTTGCCACACAGCATGCTCAATAAAATTGTGATCCATTCCTCTAAACCTTCCATTTTTCTACTTCAGTCTTGTCAAGTGTTCCCTGTTCCAAGAAAATCGTAATTCAGAATGTGGGGGAGGTTGCAGATTTTTGGCTCAGGAGGTCGTGCAGATGTTATTCCTTAAGGAAGATGATCGTGATTGCCTATGTGAGTAATGGCTGTGAGGCGGAGAGGAGCCAAAAGTTCTCTTATAGCAGAATGTATAAACCATTCTCCTACTGAAAGAAGGCCCCCAGTAGGATAATATATTATTACACATGATTCAAATTACAGGATCTGCAGCAGGGGAGCTCATGACTGATTCAGGACAGTCGCTCCCTGAATACTGATGATGGGATGATGGAATGCCTCATGAATTAAAAGGGCTGTGGTTTAGCGCCTAAATCCTTCATATGCTTTAAAAAGTGTCTGTGCCTATCATTGTACTCTTTAAGCTTCTTAAACGAATCATGCGACGTTATGAAACCTTGCCGATGTTTTAAAAATTCCATGTCTTCGAATAATTATATTCAAAATACTCTTTTCTAAAAAAAGACAATGCAACGTCACCTCCTCTGCCAGAAAACTGCATCCCTTTAATGCCAATATGCAATAAAGACATGGCTCAAGAGAAATCACATTTAAGTGTGACCCAGTTTCCGCTCTTTGGGATTCGCTAAAGCAACCTGAAAATCTTCACATGCCACATGTCCCAGCCCTTTTAACTTATCTATAAAACAAATAAGTTTAACCCTGACACACCAAATACATAATGTACCGGACAAGACAAAATTATGTTTCCAGAGGTTCTCTGCTTACAAATGAACTCATTTGTGACTCTTACTACCTTTGGTCTATTTTAGTTATATAACAAATCAATACATTAGCTAAAGATACTACACTGGGAATGGAGATCAAGCATTTTTATAGAAACACCAAGGCAGATGTTAAATATTACGCATTCTAAAAAACAAAATGCTGCGGCATATTCTAAAATGATATGGAAGCCGGTCCCTTAACTTCTTTTCAAGCTGGTTCTTGTATTCAGTTTTTCTAGTAAATGGATGCAAATCAGGTGCATTGTGCTGGGATGGGAAGAGAGAGATTTGTCCAGAAATGACCTCAGTTCTATTCATTAATAAAATGACATGTTGGCTGAGCACAGTGAAGAATGAAATATAACCAGAGTGAACTTTCCTCCATGTGACAGATGCACTTAAGTGCTTTTTGGATAAAACACTGTATGTAAAATGGCCACTGTGGCACAAAATCTGAAAGCATTAAAGGAAGCGCTAAAATGCAGATTGCTTGGAAAAATGGTAAGTTCCATGGCAATGCACTCCCTTATTTTCTAGTACCTCGTACAGTTCTGAATCCCAACTTGCAAACAGCATGCTATTCGTAAGGGGGAAGTGCAGTCAGATAAAATAAACAAAGGTTTAATTTCTTTCTAAGATTTTTTTTAAAGAAAGAGACGATAATTTTGCAAGGTCAAAACAAAACAGAATTGTACCCAGAATCACTTTCAGTGACAGCAGACACCAGTGGGTGGGGTGGGAGGGGAAGGTAAAAGCTATCAGAGAGAATGTAGCCACATTTTTGCATAGAGGTTTAAATTATGCCACCAGAATAATTAATGGAAGGACCTAATATGGGGAGGGGGGGTAACAGGAAAGAGGGGAGGCTATGTTAAACAAAGTTCATTACTGCATGATGTAAATGAGTTTCTCACCAGTGATGTCACTGATTGGCTGAGCTGCAGAGCTGGCTTCGAGCATGGCCGGATTGGCTGCTAGCTCTTCTGGTGCCTGCCTGCTTGGGCAGCGGTTGAACCAGATACTTTCTGTCTCTCTTGTTGTCGTTTGAAGCAAATCTTGTTCAGCCCAGCTGTGTCTCCACCCTAAGAGAGAGTCTCCCTCCTGCTTCCCACAGCTCGTCTGTGAGGCGGTCGCTGCTGTGAAATACCAGCGCTTGGCACCAAGCCCAGACAGCGTTCTCAGATCCATCTATAACACACACATACAAAAAGAAAATAAAAAAAAAAAAAAAGCAGTTCTTTCATCTGAATTGCATCCTAAGGAGGATTAAGAAGGCTTCTATTGCTACTGATTTGTGTCCTTTCAATTTGATGGCTAAAATAGTTTTCGAAATACAGTATCCTCTCATCTGCTGTAGAACACCATTGGTTAAAATTGGTTAAAAAAAGATAGGGGGGAACCCCCCTCTGCCATGTTTACCTTGATTACAGAAAAATAATTCTTCATTTCCTTCCTAAGCACCGTAACTGATGTTTTTGGTCCCTTACCAGAATTTTAAACTCTAGCCAGATTTCTAATTATATCCGAGTCATTATTTTCAGGTTAAGACAAGGGATCTTAATTAGCATTATTTTTTAGCTATGCGAAATGAGACAGGGCATGAAACAGAAACGATCTATGGAGAGGCAGAGAGAGAGAAAGAAAAAAATCTGTGCAGCTTTTACAGTTGAGCTGACACCCCCTCCTTCCCCGCTCTCCCTCCACCCCCCTTGCAAAAAAGAATGCAGTCATATGAACTTTACCAGACAATGGAGTACCTACAGGCTCTCCCCTAGACAAGTCCTTTATAACCAGCCAGTGCTATGTGCTGCAGACAGTGGCCAATCGGCAGGCTCCTTTCTGCAGCAGGGACACAATAGGTGCATTGGCCACACTGTCCTCCTAGCCCCTGACAGCAGTTCAGGTTCATTTATTGTACACTGGAAGGCACATATGTCTTTAATATTCACTGTGAAATTATCAGTGAGACTGCCTTTATTTCACCGTAATTACATCAACCTAATTACCGCACACGAGCTGCAATAGCACTGTTTGCACGGAGTGGCGCATAGGCATGCATGCCGTAAAAATATGCATGAACATGCTTGCTTATTTCAATAATAAAATCCCCCAATTATTTTCTTCCCAGAGCTTAATGCTTCAGCCAGAATACTAGAACGGATGTAGTCATCATTTCTCCCCTTCAAAAGAAAAAAAAAAAAAATCTGTGTGTGTATGTATATGCAAATATACCTATAGGTATACATGCATAATCTAAACATTGTTTTAGTCATATATTGGGGTGAGGTATGGAAGTGGAACCTAGTCAGCAAATAAAAGATTACTGAGGACCTAAGGCATTTCCGCCTTATCACCAGGCATCAGAGGGAAGTAATAAGTGAATCTGTATGCACTGCCATAGCCGTGCATAGATGCCAATTTATTAGGATTCCAACTATCATGAGCATCTGCATGTCTCATTTATGTATTTCCGTGTTACATAATTATAGCATCCCTTACAACACTGACTCAAAATGGTGGAAAAATTAAATCTTTGCTTTTTGTGTATTAAACAGAGTTGGGAATAGTGTGCAGTGGGAACCGCCCGCTATTTTTTTATTTTATGCATGTTGTATTTACATATTCATGAACAGAATAGCTGTTATGACCGCTGATTCTGCAGCAGGAGATGAAAAGACAGGAGCCAGAATACAGAGTGTATTAATTTCTAGGGGAAGAATAGCAGCATACGATGACCAAGAAAAGAAGATACTTGGGGTTTCACTGGGGGGGGGGGGGGGTTACCTCATTGTATAATAAAGGATCTGGGTAGACAACTTACCAAAATATGTGTAAGTATAATAAACTTAGAAAGTAAAACCGATTTGCATTGTTCACGGCCATTCAGCCACACTGTAAAGAAATAAGCATTTTGAAATGGAGATTTCTGGCTCCGGTCTTTGCAGGTAAATAAAATTGCATTTTCTTTTACGGCTACTTAGAATATCATCAAAATGGGATGTGCTTAGCAGTTCTGAATTTTCTCATTATTCTATAATTTATATATTTCTTGTTCCAAAGTAAGCTTTAAGCATTGGTTATTTCCTAAGGTGGAGTTTCACCAATGTTTACCGATGTTTTCGGGTATATTTTTATTTTTAGCTCATGATTCTCTAATCATGAATGGAATTCATCATTATAGTAAGCACATTAGGAGAAATAGTATATCCATATATAGATACATGCACATAACACATACTTCATCCATACTAGAGAGAAAGAATCCCACTGTTATTTTTATCAATTTATATTTTATCGTCTTTTTATTAATGTTTGTAAGATTTGTATTATAAAATATATTCAAATTGATTTTGCATTTTATGAGAATTTTTAAAAAGCACAGTTCTTGTGTCTAGACTTTCCAAAAATCAAGTTTTGGTAGGAAGGATAGGTGAGGCAAAATCCAAACTAGAAAGAGATCAAGACAATCATTATGAAAATAAAAACAAAACAAAAAAAAACACACAAAAAACAAATAGTATAAGAAAAGATTACATTTTTATTCCTGAACTGCTACACACATTGAAATCAAAATACCAGAAATCAAAGACGTCGATTAGTTACTTGATATACCATGTAAGATGCTTCTTTTCTGGGTGATTGAAGAAAAACCTAAGAAGCTACTTGTCTCACCTTGCTGATGATTTTGCTATCAAAGTCCAGTTTTTCAAAATATTCAAGTAAATCACAAAAAAATTTACTGGTAATCAAATTAAGATATGTAGACCTCATCTCTCTCTCAAACATGCACACACACACACACAACATGTAAGAACACACAACTTTCTGTAAGAATGCACAATTTTTCTGTAAGAACACACAACTTTTCTACCCAGTCATCTCAATTCTTTGATCTGGCATTGTACAAAAAAGCCTAAGAAAATCCAAAAGATAATACTTAACTGCAAGTGATCCATTTTGCAAAGTAAAAATCAAAACAGGATAAACTCTAATAATATTAATAAACTCACATATGTGTAGATTCCACTAACACATACAATGTATTTAGGAATTCACCATTATACAGAGTATTTTGATGAATAAAATAATTTTATAATAAGATTAGTGGATGGTCTATACCTGATCTCCTTAAACAAATAGGGATTTATAAACAATGAACACTAAAAATAAAAGAGGCCTTCGGTAAGTACTATAATATATTAAGCCTGGCAAGTTAGGCTTCCCACTTCCTACTATATCATTATGTCATAGTTTGAATTATTAGATATTTTGGAAAACAACATTGCATTTTTCATAGTATTTTAGTATTAGGATTTACTGTTCTTCTCACACCCAAATACAAAATGCAATTGTGAGATTTTAATGTGCTACTCATACCAAAATAGTTTTGCAATAAAATTTTATTTGAAATCATTTTACTAGAGAACTTAGACCTACAATATATCTTAGAAATTTAAACCATTAATTTTAGACATGACACCCAATGAAAATTAGTAACTAGTTAGCATATTTCCACTCATCAGGCTACTATATTTTATTAAAAATATAGTTCTTATCTGACGTTAGGATACTCTTAATTGGTGGAGCTTTACTAAAGATAAGGAATTAACAGTGTCTTCCCATAAGATCAAAGACACGAATTTATAAAATAAGCGTACAGAGAATGTGAGTGCCATCTGTGTTCCCAGGATGGAAGTAAGCAAACTTCTTTATAAAGATCAAAAGCACAACCTTAGATTTATAATCACGATGATCTCATCAAAAGAGCCAAGTCAACACAAATTGGCTGTAAGAATGTAAAATAGCAGCCAATCACATTAATTTTAAAAATAATACAATGCATTCTATATGTAGAGCCAACTTGGAGAGAGATGCAAAAATAATAAATTAAAAAGCAACTTGTCAGTCTCTTGATGTGACTCATTCTTTAAAAAAAACCTTAAGCCATTTTAATAAGCGTGGAAATTATTCATAGTATAATCAATGTCAAGAAACCACTGTTTATGTCTCTGTCTACACAATGACAGGGATCCAGATGACAAAACAAGATGCAGTTAATCATCACGATAACTAAATATCTGGCTGCTTTTGTGCCCACAAACTCACTGCTTAAAATTTCAGTGTCTGTAATCTGGATTCCAAAAAAGCAATTCTTGAACTCTTTAATAATGATCAACTTTATGAGATATGAGAAATGCAGGATTTTTAAAGGTGCCACTTTTGGACTACCCCAGTGCATGAATCTGTTTCCAAAGGATACTTATTACTTTTGTGATTGATCTCATTTACATTGACCTCAAAAAAAAAGGTTAGCCATGCATCCCTTGTGGAATAAAACACTTAATACCTCAGTTTTTAAAACTTGTTTCTTTTGCAAAGTTCCCAGTTGTTTCATTTAGGATTGTTTATTAAAGGTACTTCATGGAAAAAAAGAACATAATAAATCATGACATCTAAATACACAATGGAACAGAACTTCTTGAAGCAGATTAATCACCTAAAGAGAAATATTCTATTAGAAAAACAGCCACAGGTTTTTACCAACTGTTAACATCATGCTCTATAATTACTATTTGTTAATCTATAGAGAAGGAATAGCAGAGGGGCGCCTGGGTGGCACAGTCGGTTAAGCATCCGACTTCAGCCAGGTCACGATCTCACGGTCTGTGAGTTCGAGCCCCGCGTCAGGCTCTGGGCTGATGGCTCAGAGCCTGGAGCCTGTTTCCGATTCTGTGTCTCCCTCTCTCTCTGCCCCTCCCCTGTTCATGCTCTGTCTCTCTCTGTCTCAAAAATAAATAAACGTTGAAAAAAAATTAAAAAAAAAAAGAGAAGGAATAGCAGAAAACTTGAAAAGAAAAATGAGAAATTTTCATCTAAGAAGTTGTCACCAGGCATCTAGAATTATCTCATAGTCTTTAGGTAATGATTTTCATCTAAATAAAAATTGCTTTTAACATCCAGGATGAATAAGAGAGAAAAGTCCTACTCAAGTCATGACATAAATCCAGAATTAGATTAAGCAATGGTTGCTAAATCTATGATTAATAAGAAAGTTATCCGATTTACCTCATAATTTGCATGCAATAAAATAAAAAATTCATTCTATAGGACTGATGTGGAAAGGAAACATGGCTTCTCCACTTTAAAAGTGATCTAATTTTTCTCATCTGCCCATCCCATCAAGTAACTGGGGGTGGGAAGGGGAAATTAAATTCGCCAACTTATCTCATTCTTTCATGGTTTCAGTGGTCTCTTTTGAGTTATTTCAACTATGGGAGAGAGAGTAATGACCCTCCAGAAATGTCCACATCCTAATCTCCAGAACCTGTGAATATGTTTCCTAGCATGGCAAAGGGAAATTAAAGTTGCTGGTGGAATTAGGGGCGCCTGGGTGGCTCAGTTGGTTAAGCACCAGACTTCGGCTTAGGTCATGATCTCACAGCTTGTGGGTTCAAGCCTCACGTGGGGCTCTGTGCTGACAGTTCAGAGCCTGGAGCCTACTTTAGATTCTGTGTCTCCCTCTCTCTCTGCCCCTCCCCCGCTTGCTCTGTCTTGCTGTCTCTTAAAGATAAATAAATGTTAAACAAAAAAAGTTGCTGGTGGAATTAAGGTTGCTAATCAGCTGATCTTAAAATAGGGACGTTGTTCTAGATTATCTGCATAAACCCAAAGTACTCACAAGGGTCCCTGCAAGTAGAAGAGGGAAGCATAAGAAAAAAGTTAGAGATGTGACTACAGAAGAAAGGTCAAAGTGATGAGATGCAACACTGTAGACTTTAAAGGTGGAACAAGGAAGAAAGGTAGCCTCTAGAGGCTGGAAAAGGAAAGGAAAGGAACACAACTCTGCCTATATCTTGATTTTAGCTTGGTGACACCCATTTTGGACTCCCAATCTCAAGAATTGTAAGACAATATAGTGGTGTTAAACCACTAAATTTGTGTTGGTTTGTTACAGTAGCAATAGAAAACCAATAAATGCTATCTTTTGAGTAAATGAAGGTTTTAAGTTAAATGCCTAGCTTCTCCAAAATGATGGGGAAGAGATTCATTTAGATATCTTGTGATTTTGCGAAATGGAGAATTGTGTCTCTTCTTTGAATGTGTGGTTTGTCCGATCTCTGGACTCTGTGTAGGGTTCACTGATGTCCCATAGCTGATCCTGTGGGCCTGTTGGAACATGGTGTTGGCTCTCAAAGCTGAAGTCTATGCATCTCAGCACTTTTCTCTAGTCACAATATCCTCATACTGTGTAGCCCCTTAGTTCTACCTTGAGACTTCTGATGGAAAATCAATCCTCTCAACCTCATTGAATTTATCAACCATGGCATGTAAAAATGTCTGGATCCTCTGTAAACTGTCCATAAAGAACCTCCTCCATGTTGTTCTAACACGAATCTTAACATGACTGAGCATTCAGATGGAATTACAACTTTCTCAGTTCATGTCCAGTCAATCCTTGCAACCATGAGTAGTCTCCCCATGCCTCCACCACAGCATCACCAAATTTATCTAGTGGTATATTGAATAAAAAACTTCTCTTGGAACTTCAGCCCAGAGAAAGGAGAGCAAGAGCACACACATACACTTGGTCATTCCATTTGTTTTCTTCTTCCTACACTCAACCAGTTCAGAAAGATAAGTATTTGTTCTCATATGATAGATTTCTTTTTATATAATATCCTCTTCCTTCATGAGGGGACACCATTCACCCTTCTTTCACTGAGTCCAAATGGTAGAATCACTATAGGGGAATATGGCAAATAATTTACAAGGATAAAAATGTACTTTTTTATTATTTCAAAATATTATGCCCATAGACTAGTGGTTAAAAGAGCAAATTTGATCTCAACATCTTACTAACACTACAGAAAAAAGTATTCTGTTTTTCTTTATGGAGGTAGCATAGAGAACAAAGGGGGAAAACAAACAAAAATTTGAAAGGTGGAAACAGAACAAAATTTGGAAAAGTGGAACCAAATTTGGAAATATGGATAATTGGTGACTAACTTCCCAGACCTAAGAAAACTAGATCCTAAGCCAGCAGTAGATAAAGCCAAAAACCATACCAAGAAAGTTTTAAGAATCAGAAGCACCAGATATTTCAGGACGTGGCAATAGAGAAGGGTTGGATTAAGAAAATAGTTAGAATATGTTGACAAGGAAGTTAAATCCCTACATCTCATTCTCTACTCCATTTTTATTGGTAATCTACCCCCAAACCCCAACACAGCAGAAGATTGAAAGTTTATTATCTAAACTAGATAAAACAGAGTTGACACAGTTAAGGATAGAGTTCTCATACTCCTAAGCGCAGCTTTAAGTCAATGTATGCATTCTAGATATTGAGACTCTTCCCACACTATTTTCTTCCCTCTCTAGGTTGGCTCCCAAAATGCTAGCTTGTGCAACTTCTTTTCTGAGCAAATTGATTTGGCTAAATAAATAAATAAACAAATAAAATAAACAGAATGTAGAAGTCATGGCTAGCTATAAAACAAAAAATTAGTATCTGCTTCTATAGTATAGATTTGTCCCTATAAGGTGGAAGTCAAACAAAAATCTGCATTTCTCATCACCCTATAACTGCATATGAAAAATGTTGGTGATGGGACATGAGAAGAATCAATGTGCACATCTTCTAGGCCTGGCAGGCCCATAAAACCTTGTTATAGAGCTTTTCTTCATGTTATTTTCCCTTTTGAGCTGCATGAAATGTAGATGACCTCCAGGGTGACCTTGATCATCATATATTAAAGATGGTAAAGCCTCTGTTGGTCTAGAGCACTAAACGACTGTGTATAGAAGGGATGCTCTCCAACATAATTATCTGCTCAGTACTATCAAATGAGCAAGAAATAATTTTTATGTGTATTTCAGTCATTTAACACTTTGGGTCTACTGAATATAGAAAACAGCATAATATAAGTCATATATACAACAATTACATCAGCCATATTACATAAAATGAAACTCATTATAAGCGTCATTTATGCACTCAGAGCTTCTGTCAACTTTGTAGTCCTTACCTCTTAATCTTAAACTGAAAACTAGATATAGTGTAGATATAGACCACTGACAATATAACATGGAAATTAAACAAAACAAAAACATGGGGAAAAAAACATGTAAAAAGAAAAAAGGTAAAATGGAGGCAGCAAGACTATGCCAGTTAAAGCTTTTTATTTTTTTATAAATTTTTTTTTTCAACGTTTATTTATTTTTGGGACGGAGAGAGACAGAGCATGAACGGGGGAGGGGCAGAGAGAGAGGGAGACACAGAATCGGAAACAGGCTCCAGGCTCTGAGCCATCAGCCCAGAGCCTGACGCGGGGCTTGAACTCACGGACCGCGAGATCGTGACCTGGCTGAAGTCGGACGCTTAACCGACTGCGCCACCCAGGCGCCCCTAGTTAAAGCTTTTTAAAAGACTATTATTAATGCCAACCAAGAAATATGAAAAACTATTACATCCATGAGAGTAAAAGATATTACAAGAAGAGTCTAGATAACCAAAAAGTAAAAGCTACCAACACTTAACTTAAATTCATGATAATAAAAATGAAAAACTAAAAAAAAAAACCAAAAACTAAAAAGAAATTGGAAGTTAAGCTTAAGAAGAATCTTTCACAAAGTACGGAAAAAGATAAATCTACAACAGAAGAGGAACTATGAAAAGTTAGAAGACAGTTTCAGGAAGTACAAAATTTAAACAATAGAAAAGTTTATGGAAAAAGAATGAAAATTAAGAAGGAAAATCATCAATGATATAATCAAGGAAATATTCTAGAACTAGAGAACATGAGTTTCCAGAAAGACTTCCCTAACTGCCCAGCAAAATAAATGAATATGAATTCACACCATGGCATATTAGTACACAATTTCCAATCACTTGGGACAGGAACTTCTTCTAGTTCTGGCAACAGATAGAGTAGATGATATTAAAAAATGCTCCTCCTAAAAACAATTATAAATTTGAAAGGATATGAAAATTAACAGACAGCATTGGAGTACAACAAATATATATAGAAATTAAGGTGCTATAATCCTTGAGAAAAGGGAAGCGTTTAGTAAGAGGCCTCCATATCCACCTCAGCTTTTTCTTTATGTGTATCTCATAATGTGTGGTGCAGGAAACTTGAGCCCAAGCAGGAAATAGCAGTCTTACTAGATAAGGAGATATAATTCAAGGTTAGAGCTGATAGAGTACTGAAACTTGACAGGCACAAGCACAGAGAAGAAAAACAACAGATAAAAGGGTTTCAAAATCCATGTGTGGAGCATGGAAGTTTTTTTGCATCTTGTGTCCATGAAGTACAGCCAGATCAACACTAAACCATCCTGCACACCTAGAAAACTGATTTAAGGATTAACACAACAATCTACACAACCTGAACCACAGAACTCAGCAGGTACATGGTGTGGAGAGGTGAACTGGGGGAGAGAGAAGCCGCGGAGGGCAGGAAGCTGTTTTTGCTTGCAGGGAGAAGACAGAGACAGGGGTAGAGTACAGGAACTTCCCCCCACCCCAAGAAAAGCAGCTGGAAAGAAAGTGGAAAAGTGGAAACAGCCACAGGGAATGAACTAAAAAGGGAGAAAGGAGAAAGGAGAGGGTTTAAATTCCATTAAGACTCTATAAACAAGGGGAGCGCAGAGTCTGAAACTCTGCAGCTCAATATCTGGTGGTGCTCTGGTGGGAAGGACGAATCCCCAGGAGCAGAGTGGGGTCCATGAGTCCTCGGGCCACACAGGGAACAGCCGTTCCATGGCTGGAAGGACATTTGGTAGAGGTTTGTGGCCACCCTGTCCCAGCAGACCCCAGAGAACAACCACATTCACTGGTGCTGGAACAAGGAGGTCCTTAAGGTTGAAGCCTGGGGCAAGATGTGTGTTGTGATTTTCCATAATCCCTGAAACACTGCTGCTTCGCAGTTGCATAAACTTTTTCTAGGGCAGGCTGGCACCCAGCCACAATCTCTGGGCATTGGCAGCAGCATAGTCCTGCAAATATTCAGTAAACAAAGTCACATCTGAGATAAAACTCAGGAGGGAGGTGCCACCTGGCAACCTGACGGCTTGGTCACAGAGTAAAATCTGGGAGTGGATGTAAGCTGGAGACAAAGGACGGGTGTGACGGCTGTTCAGGGAGAGCACTGTGTTCCAATACTAGAGACTAGGTAGCTGGGTAACGCCATTTTCACTTCTCCTGCACATGCACATACACACCTACAAAGTTCCACAACAATCCACCCCATTAAGCTAAGCAGCACCATCTAGTGGAGAATGGAGCCGTTACACTAAGCCCTGCCCAATTGGGCCAAACACGCTCTTCACGAACACCACAAATCTCTCTGCCTGCTTAGTTTATGGACTATAAAGTGCTTCATAGTTTGACTTATAGGGGAAAACGATGTAATTTTAGTTGTATTTCAATCTGTTCACTGGTTCATCTATTCAATTTTCTCTTTTGTTTATTTTCTTTTTCTTGAATACAGAAAGAGAAAAAAATTATTTTTATTTTCAGTTATGATTAAAAATATTTTTATTTTTTCTCCTATATTTTTTACTTTTTCATAAATTTTTCAAATTCTATTTTTCTTCCATTATTTCATTTTATTCTATTTCATTGTATTCATTTTCTCAAATTTTCCAATGTTTTCCTTTTTTTCCTTGTTTTTCTTTTTTTGTTCCTTTTTTTCTTCCCTTTTTTCTATAATCTATCAAACTTCTTTCAATAACCAGAGCAAAACACACCTAGGATCTAGCATCATTTATATGATTTGTGTGTGTGTGTGTGTGTGTGTTGTTTTTAATTTTTTAATTAAAAATTTTTTACCTTAATTCCTTTTCTTCCTACAAAATGATGAAACAAAGGAATTCACCCCAATAGAAAAAGCAGGAAGAAATGACAGTCAGGGACTTAATCAACACGATACAAACAAAATGTCTGAACCAGAATTTAGAATCACAATAATAAGAATACTATCTGGCATGGAAAACAGATTAGAATCCCTCTCTGCAGAGACAAAAAAAAGTAAAATCTAGTTAGGATGAAATAGAAAATGGTATAACTGACCTGCAATCTCGAATGGATGCCACAGAGGCAAGGATGGATAAGGCAGAACAGAGAATCAGCGATATAGAGGACAAAATTATGGAGAATAAGGAAGCAGAAAAAAAAGAGGGAGATGAAGGCACAAGAGCATGATTTAAGAATTAGAGAAATCAGTGACTCATTAAACAGGAACAACATGAGAATCATAGGGGTCCCAGAAAAGGAAAAGAGAGAAAAGGGATAGAAGGGTTATGTGAACAAATCATAGTGGAAAACTTTCCTAACCTGGGGAAAGACATAGACATCAAAATCCAGGAAGCACAGAAGACTCCCATAAGATTAAAAAAAAAACCAACCATCAACAAGGCATATCATAGTCAAATTCATGAAATACTCAGGAAAGGAGAGAATCATGAAAGCAGCAAGGGAAAAAAGTCAAGCAGCAAGGGAAAAAAGTTCAAGAGACCCACTTTAGACCTTAACACACCTTCAGATTGAAAGTAAGGGATGGAGAACCATCTATCATGCTAATGGTCAACGAAAGAAATCCAGAGTAGCCATATATGTATCAGACAATCTAGACTTTAAAATAAAGACTGTAACAAGAGATGAAGAAGGAGATTATATCACAATTAAGGGGTCTATCCACCAAGAAGACCTAACAATTGTAAACATTTATGCTCTAAATGTGACAGTACCCAAATATATAAATCAATTAATCACAAACATAAAGGAACTCATTGATAATCATACCATAATAGTAGGGGATTTCAACACCCTACTTACAGCAATGCATATATCATGTAAACAGAAAATCAAAAAGGAAACAATGGCTTTGAATGACACACTGGACCAGATGGACTTAACAGATATAATCAGACATTTCGTCTTAAAGCAGCAGAATATACATTCTTCTCCAGTGCACATGGAGCATTCTCCAGAATAGATCTCATAATGGGACACAAATCAGCACTCAACAATACACAAAGATCAAGATCATACCATGCATATTTTCAGACCACAATGCTATGAAACTTGAAATCAACCACAAGAAAAAATTTGGAAAAATAACAAAAACTTGGAGACTAAAGAACATCCTACTAAACAATGAATGGTATAACCAAGAAGTTAAAGAGGCAATTAAAAAGTACATGGAAGCCAATGAAAATGATAACACCACAGCTTAAAACCTCAACCACAAGAAAAAATTTGGAAAAATAACAAATACTTGGAGACTAAAGAACATCCTACTAAAGAATGAATGAGCTAACCAAGAAGTTAAAGAGGCAATTAAAAAGTACATGGAAGCCAATGAAAATGATAACACCACAGCCCAAAACCTCTGGAAGGCAGCAAAGGTGGTCATAAGAGAAAAGTATATAGCAATCCAGGCCTTCCTAAAAAAGGAAGAAAGGTCCCAGATACACAACCTAAGCTTACACCTTAAAGAGCTGGAAAAAGAACAGCAAATAAAACCCAAAACCAGTAGAATACAGAAATAATAAAGATTAGAGCAGAAATCAATGCTATAAAAGAAAAACAACAAAAGACAAAGAACAAAACAAAACAAAAGTAGAACAGATCAATGAAACCAGAAGCTGACTCTTTGAAAGAATTAACAAAATTGATAAACCACTAGCAAGTTTTATCAAAAAGAAAAAGGAAAGGACCCAAATAAATAAAACCAAGAATGAAAGAGGAGACATCACAACCAACACAGCAGAAATAAAAACAAATATAAGAGAATATTATGAGCAATTATATGCCAATAAAATGGGCATCTGGAAGAAATGGACAAATTCCTAGAAACATATACATACACTACCAAAACTGAAACAGGAAGAATAGAAAATTTGAACAGACCCATGACCAGGAGAGATATCAAATTAGTAATCAAAATCTTCCAAAAAACAAGAGTCCAGGGTCCGATGGCTTTCCAGGGGAATTTTACCAAACATTTAAAGAAGAGTTAACAACCTATTCTCTTGAAGCTGTTCCAAAAAATAGAAATGGAAGGAAAACGTCCAAACTCTTTCTATGAAGCCAGCATTATCTTGATTCCAAAACCAGAGACCCCACTAAAAAAAGGAGAATTATAGACCAATTTCCTTGATGAACATGGATGCAAAAATCCTCAACAAGATATTAGCCACCAGAACCAACAATACATTGAAAACATTATTCACCACGACCAAGTGGGATTTATACCTGGGATGCAGGGATGGCTCAATATCCACAAAAAAATCAATGTGATTCATCACATCAATAAAAGAAAGGGCAAGAACCACATGATCTTCTCAGTAGATACAGAAAGAGCATTTGACAAAATACACCATCTTTCTTGATAAAAATCCTCAAGAAAGTAGGGATAGAAGGATCATACCTAGAGATCAGAAAAGCCATATATGAAAGACGCACTGCTAATATCATCCTCAATGGGGAAACCCTGAGTGCTTTCCCCCAAAGGTCAGGAACAAGACAGGGATGTCCACTCTTGCCACTGTTATTCAACATAGTATTGGAAGTCTTAGCCTCAGCAGTCAGACAACACAAAGAAATAAAAGGCATCCAAATCGACCAGGAGGAGGTCAAGCTTTCACTTTCTCTTGCACTGCTGGTGGGAATGCAAACTGGTGCAGCCACTCTAGAAAACAGTATGGAGTTTCCTCAAAAAATTAAAAATAAAACTACCCTACAACCCAGCAATTGCACTATTAGGTATTTATCCAAGGGATACAGGTATGCTGTTTCAAAGGGGCACATGCATCCCAATGTTTATAGCAGTACTATCAACAATAGCCAAGTATGGAAAGAGCCCAAATGTTCATTGATGGATGAATGGATAAAGAAGATGTGGTATATATCTATGGAGTATTACTCGGCAATCAAAAAGAATTAAATCTTGCCATTTGCAGCTACATGGATTAACTAGAGGGTATTATGCTAAGCAAAATAAGTCAGTCAGAGAAAAACAAATATCATATGACTTCACTCATATGAGGAATTTAAGACACATAACAGATGAACACAAGGGAAGGGAAGCAAAAATAATGTAAAAACAGGGAGGGAGAGAAAACATAAGAGACTCTTAAATATGGACAAGTAACAGAGGGTTACTGGAGGGGTTATGGGAGGGGGGATGGGCTAAATGGGTAAGGGGCATCAAGGAATCTACTCCTGAAATCATTGTTGCACTATATGATAACTAATTTGGATATAGGTTTAAAAAATAAACTAAAAAAAAATCCATGTGCGATTGTCTCACCAGTCATTGGCTGACATCTGGGCTGGGTATGAACATGTGCAAGGGGAAAATTCAAGAAACCCAATGGCAAACAGCAGTTAGGAAACTAAAAATCTAAACATCAATTTCATTTAATAAGGGATATTGGTAACACAGAAATGGGAGATTAAACCTCAGTGAGATGCCAAATTTTCTGAGCTTTCTATTTAGCCTACTGATGATCACTCATTCGGGATTGTGATCTCATCCTCAGGTTACAAGCCATGACCTAGAACTTAGGGCTTTTTCTAGTATTAAGGGTAAAATAAATATAACAACCATAATAAACCCTAAAGCTAACATTGTACGAGACCTTAATGATCCACTCTTCTATTTTCCATCCCAAATTTCTTGTATCCAATAAAAACTTATGATACATGTTTTTAAAAATACAGGACAAATGTACTAAGAAATAGGAAGAAAGAAACAGAAAACAAATAGATCCACAATTGATTCAGGTGTGAAATCAACAGACAAGTGCTCTAAAATAACTATAATTGATGCTGTCATGAAATTAGAGGAAATATGGAGAATTTCCATATTTCCAAAGATAAGGCATCCATTAAAAGGGATTATAATGGAAATTGTAGAACTGAGAAAACATAAAAACTACAATAGCAAATAAATTTATATTTAATAAAATATTAGAAACAATATACCAGAAGATCAGTGAGCTGATCTGGAAGCTGATCTGGAAGCTTTCTGGAAGACACATCAGAAAGGATAAAGAGAAAAGAGATACAGGAGACATTGGGAATGTCTAAGATAGTGTCATAGGGCTCCAGAAAGTGAAGAAAATGAGAATGGGGCAGAAGCATTGTGTGAAGACATTCTGGCCAAGTATTATTTAAACTGATGGACAAAACCAACTCATAAACTCAAGACACTGTACAAAAAGTAAGCACAGGGATGTCTGGGTGCCTCAGTCAATTAAATATCTGACCTAAGTGTCTGACTTAATTTCAGCTCAGGTAATTATCTCATGGTTTATGAGATAGAGCCCTGTGTCCAGCTCTATGCTGACAGTGCAGAGCCTGCTTGGGATTCTCTCTCTCCCTCTTTTTCTGCCCCTACCCCATGTGATCTATCTCTCTTTCTCACAAACATAAAGGAACTCATTGATAATTATACCATAATAGTAGGGGATTTTAAAATTGCATGAAAAACCATAAAATACTTAGGAATAAGCCTAACCAAAGAGGTAAAAGATCTGTACAATGAAAACTATAGAAAGCTTATGAAAGAAATTGAAGGAGACACAAGGAAATGGAAAAACATTCCATGTTCATAGATTGGAAGAACAAATGTTGTTAAAATGTCAATACTACCCAAAACAATCTACACATTCAATGCAATCCCAATCAAAATAGCACCAGCATTCTTCATAGAACTAGAGCAAACAATTCTAAAATTTGTATGGAACCAGAAAAGACTTCAAATAGCTGAAGCAATCCTGGAAAAGAAAATCAAAGCTGGAGGCATCACAGTTCTGGACTTCAAGCTCTATTACAAAGCTATAATCATCAACGGTATCAACGGTATGGTACTGGCACAAAAAGAGATCCATAGATCAAGGGAACAGAATAGAGAACCCAGAAATGGACCTACAAATGTATGGCCAACTAATCTTCAACAAAGCAAAAAGGAATATCCAATGGAAAAAAGACAGTTTCTTCAGCAAATGGTGCTGGGAAAACTGGACAGCAACATGCAAAAGAATAAACCTGGACCACTTCTTACACCATACACAAAAATAAATTCAAAATGGATAAAAGACATAAATGTAAGACAGGAAACCATCAAAATCATAGCAAAAATAAGCAGCAACCTCTTTGACCTCAGCCTCAGCAATTTCTTACTAGCTGTGTCTCCAGAGGCAAGGGAAACAAAAGCAAAATGAACTAGTGTGACCTCATCAAGATAAAAACTTCTGCACAGCAAAGGAATCAATCAACAAAACTGAAAGTCAACCAATGGAATGGGAGAAGATATTTGCAAATGACATTACAGATAAAAGGTTGGTATCCAAAGTCTATTAAGAACTTATCAAACCCAACCCAAAAATCAAATAATCCAGTGAAGAAATGGGCAAAAGACATGAATAGACACTTTTCCAAAGAAGATATCCAGATAACTAAGACAAGACACGTGAAAAACTGCTCAACACCACTCATCAGGGAAATACAAATCAAAACCACCTGTCAGAATGACTAAAATGAACAACTCAGGAAACAAAAGACATTGGCAAGGAGGCAGAGAAAAGGGAACACTTTTGCACTGCTGGTGGGACTGCAAACTGGTGCAGCCACCCTGGAAAACAATATGGAAGTTTCTCAAAAAATTAACAATAGAGCTACCCTAAGACCCAACAATTCCATTACTAGGTATTTAGCCAAAGGATACAAAAATGCTCATTCAAAGAGGCACATGCACCCCAATGTTTATAGTAGCACTATCAATCAAATAGCCAAGTTATGGAAAGAGCCCAAATTATGGAAAGAGCCCAAATTATGGAAAGAGCCCAAATGTCCATCAACTGACAAAATGGATTAAGAAGATGTGATATATATATCAAAATTGAATGCATGGATGTATATATATACATATACATCCATACACACAATGGAATACTACTTGGTGATGAAAAAGAATGAAATCTTGGCATTTGCAACAACATGGATGGTACTAGAATGTATTATGCTAAGTGAAATAAGTCAAAGAGATAAAATGTATGACTTCACTCATATGCAGAATTTAAGAAACAAAACAGATGAACATAGGGGAAGGGAGAGAAAAATAAGATGAAAACAGAGAGAGCAGGGGCGCCTGGGTGGCGCAGTCGGTTAAGTGTCCGACTTCAGCCAGGTCACGATCTCGTGGTCCGTGAGTTCGAGCCCCGCATCAGGCTCTGGGCTGATGGCTCAGAGCCTGGAGCCTGTTTCCGATTCTGTGTCTCCCTCTCTCTCTGCCCCTCCCCCGTTCATGCTCTGTCTCTCTCTGTCCCAAAAATAAATAAACGTTGGGAAAAAAAAAAGAAAACAGAGAGACCAGCAAACCGTAAGAGACCCTTAACTACAGAGAACAAACTGAGGGTTGATGGGGGTGTTAGGGTGGGGATATGGGTTAAATGGGTGATGGGCATTAAGGAGAGCACTCTTCACGAATAGCACTAGGTGTCATATGTAAGAGGTGAATCACCGGGTTCTACTCCTGAAGCCAAAACTATACTGTATGCTAGATAACTTGAGAATAAAAAAGAAAAAGAAAAAGATTCCAACAAATAAGAGTATAAGAATAAATAATGAATCAATGAAACAAAAACAGTCATGAAATTGCAAAACTGAATTTAGGAAAAAGTGATTCTTTGAAAATATTTTAAAATTGATAAAAGACTGGCAGACCACAAAAAACAACAACAATAATACCCCTATCAGCATTAATAAAGGGAAAATAGCTACAGATACTAAAGTCATTAAAAACCATAAAAAAAGGATATTAGAAACAGCATTATGGGGGCGCCTGGGTGGCGCAGTCGGTTAAGCGTCCGACTTCAGCCAGGTCACGATCTCGCGGTCCGTTAGTTCGAGCCCCGCGTCAGGCTCTGGGCGGATGGCTCGGAGCCTGGAGCCTGTTTCCGATTCTGTGTCTCCCTCTCTCTCTGCCCCTCCCCCGTTCATGCTCTGTCTCTCTCAG